>NW_021146658.1:20444-25000 GCF_002837175.3 Physeter macrocephalus
TTTTTTTTGTGGTACGCGGGCCTCTCACTGTTGTGGCCTCTCCTGTTGCGGAGCGCAGGCTCCGGATGCGCAGGCTCAGCGGCCATGGCTCACGGGCGCAGCTGCTCCGCGACATGTGGGATCTTCCTGGACCGGGGCACGAACCCGCGTCCCCTGCATCGGCAGGTGGACTCTCAACCACTGCTCCACCAGGGAAGCCCTAGACACTATTTTTTAAAAATCTCATGGCGATCCCATGAGGAGGGTACTATTTTCCTTATTTTATAGTTGAGGAAACTGAGGCTCAGAGAGCCCAAGGACATGTAACTAATAAGGGATGGAGCTGGAGATCCCCATCCTGAAAGAGCAGGTAAGATGTGGGCCTTCTGAGAAGAAAGGGATGTCTTTGGTTTTGTGGGGATGGGAGATAGAAAGATTAAGAAAGTCTTTATGAAGTGGCATTTGAATTGGGACTCGAAGGGTGAACAGCATTTTGAGAGATGGAACATAGGGAAAGAGCTTTGAGGAGGAGAAAGGTGAGGGGCATATGGGAATTGATCATCTAATTCCTTTGCTCTCCTTTGTTGTCTTTTTTCACTTAGGATGGAGTTGGTGGGTGGGAAGATGGGGGATTGAGTACCTGTCCTCTGAATCTCATTGTCGAGCTGTGGGGCACATGACTTCTGCGTGACATAAATGTGACTGCTGTCTGGAAAAGTTAAACTCTGGATGACTGTGTAGTCTTAAGTGATCAGAAGGGAGGAGAATTAGTAGGGGCTGGAGCAGTGGGAGGAGGCTTTTGGGAGGAGACGGAAATTCAGAGTGGCCTTGAAGAATGGATAGGATTTTGAGAGGAGAGAAGTGGACGTTCAGGCAAGAGGAATAGTGTCAGAGATATGACCATAAGAATTACTTATTTGCAGAGCTTGAAAGAGCTTCTCTGTCAGGACCAGTAAGATATTCCACTGGAGAGCCAGGTAGGCCAGGACAGGCTGGACAGTGGGGAGTAAGGGAAATGTTATGAAAGGGCAGGACGAAGACAGTCTCAGCAACACCTTTGTGAGAATGTGGCCTGGTTCAGTCTGGGGGCGGGGCATGTGGAATGGGCATCCTTGTTGGGTTGCTGGCCGGGGATTCTAGGCAGCAGCAGTGGGAGGAGAGGAAGAAGCTGCTACCATCAAGCACCAGGAAAGATACACACAACCCCTTATTCCAGGAAGTCAAGGATTGCCCCTCCCTTCAGTGGAGCATGGTCTCAGCATTAGGCCTTCTGATAATCCCTCTTTCTCCAGGTATCTCCTGCTCCTGGCTGTGCCCTGGTGCTCTTCATGCTCCGTGTCCTCAGATTTCATCCAAATATGAATGTTCCAATGGGGGGGACCCTAGTGTGACTAGATCTGGTTTCCTTGGGCATGTGTATGGCAGCAGAGAGAAATAGCATGTTGAGAGGTGAAGGCAAGGAGGTCCTCTTGTCAGACTGGATAAGCCACTGACATGTGGAGAAGCTTCTTACACAGGATGGTCAGGAGATTTCAGTAAATGGAGGCTCAGATTTAGGCCTGTTACTTTGAGGATATCGTGGGAGCCGCTCAGGGCTTCATTGTATGTTCTAGTCTTCCTGTCACATGGCTAAGAAGCTTACAGGTTCTGGCCCATGCCCAGACGCTGGCCCAAGCCCGTCCTCATTGCAGGGCCAAAGTGGTGGAGTCCTGACATGGGCATGAAGAAGGTGCACATAGGCCATCCCCTGCACTGGGAATGGAGCCCCTTTCAGGACAGTAGCTTGTTAACCAGTTTAGTTGTTCATTCAGTCAGCAAACAGTCACTGAGGCTGTATCATGGGCCAGACACTGTGCCTGACAGTGATGATCAGTACAGGCCCCTGTCCCTTTCAGCTGTCTGCTCACTGGGTCTGATCCCTTAGAGGTGATGTCACAGTCCTTGGCTGTTGTCATATTTGGGGGGCTAGTGGTGTGGAGAAGTGTATGTTTCTCTTTATTATACTTTAATTTTATTTTTTATTTCCTTGACAGATAAAGCCACAGACCCAAGCATGTCAGAACAGGATTGGTCAGCTATTCAGAATTTCTGTGACCAAGTGAACACTGATCCCAATGGGTAAGGTGACTTCACACACATGCTTGACTTTGGGGGCACCTCAGACTGTGCATGCCTTTGTTTCTCAGGATTGTTTTACGTAGCATAGATTGTTGTTTCCTTTTTTTCTCCCTCCATGATCTACTGAGTACATTATTTTTCTAGAAATAGCAAATTCATGTGGTTTTCTAAAAAACAAATAGTCAGTTTGTAACTCGCAGTTACTTAAAAAATTTTAAATAGTGTTATGAAACACTACTCCTGAGGAGATCTCTGAATGTTAGGGATAGAATGTAGCTAGGGTACGTAGCAATGTGAAAGATCAGTGTGTTCTCCATAATTTAAATGCAGTCTTTCTTAAGAAAAAGGGGAAAAGGGGGTAAGATTTTGTTGAATTTGGTTTCTAAAGTATCTGGATAGGAACTTAAGAAATGAGTCAGTCATCCGGATGTTTTATCTCCATGTTGCTGAATATTCATTTTGAAACGAGCAAGAAGTTTGATCACATTTTCTGCTCTAGTGTTAACTGAGCAGTTGTCATATGACAGACAAGGTCTGTGCTGCTCACGACCAAGTTACTCACAGGCCTGGAAGTTGTAGGGGTGGGTTGCCCGGGGAGAGGATGGTGTGCCCTTGAAGTGTAGCTATGAGAAGGGTGGGTGGGAGTCGGCCGCCTTCAGGGGCTCATGCCTGGCCTTGTGCAGTCACATCCCACCTCTGCTCTGGGACCCGAGCTCCTGGAGGAGAGGGGACTTTACCAGGTGTGCTCAGCTAGCCTGGTGTGTTCCTCTCCGCCCAGAGTCCAGGTGTCTTTGTTTTCCCTTAGCTCAACCCATGCACCTTGGCTACTGGCCCACAAGATCCAGTCTCCACAAGAGAAAGAAGCTCTTTATGCCTTAACGGTGAGTTCGGCTTGCCCCTTAGCCTAAGCTCTCCTGTACTGAGGCTAGCATTTCTGTGGGGAAGAGGGTCTGAGAGGTTCACCTTCAGTGGCCTTGAGAAAGCAGGCTGGAGGGAGTTCTGGGTTCAGATTGCTCCGTTCTAGATCTGTTTCTGGAGAGTAGTATTGAGCCCGCTTTGCGAGAAGGAAAGGAAGGCTTTATTTCTTTTTGCCCTTTTTAGACCAGGGCTGGCAAGGTCAAGTCTCACAGGGCCAGATTGGTAACATAAGTGAGTGAGCTGCTGGGTGGGGACCAAAGAACTGGAGAGCCCATGCCCAGTCTAAAGAGGGCAGCTACAGTGCAGGACCTGCTGGCTGTTGCCAGGCGTGAGTTTGGGCCCAATGTTGCTAGGACTTCCTGTTTAAGAGAAACTGGAAATCTAGATTTTTTTTTTTTTTTTTTTTTTTGTGGTACGCGGGCCTCTCACTGTTGTGGCCTTTCCGGTTGCGGAGCACAGGCTCCGGACGCGCAGGCCCAGCGGCCATGGCTCACGGGCCCAGCCGCTCCGCGGCATGTGGGATCTTCCCGGACCGGGGCACGAACCCATGTCCCCTGCATCGGCAGGCGGACTCTCAACCACTGCGCCACCAGGGAAGCCCTAGATTTTTAAATATATGAATTCTCTGAATTTTTCAATATTGGTGACTGATTTGAAATGTTAAACAAGATTGTGGACCAAAGAAAACATTTATAGGCCCAATTTGTCACTCGAGTGCCAGCAGGTAACCCATAGTTTAACAGTTCTTGGGTATTCCATGTCCAATTTCTGCCTCTAAGGAGAAAGAAGGAAGTGATTCTCTGACTGGTTTCACCTGCCCAAAGGGTCTCCTTAAAAGGTGGGGTGACCTCAGGGTACCCCACTGAGCTGTTTCCTGGGCACAAACCTGTCAGTTACAACAAGAGCAAACAGGTGCTTTTTTTTCTTAATCTAAAAGTGTCACCCTTTCTCCCAAACTCTAGTGTCCTCAGTCTTGAGCCATGATTTCAGCAAATACTTACCAGGTTTGAAATGAGCCCTGGAGCCAGTGGTTTCCCCTTCTCACGGGGGTCCTGTGTCTGTGCAGGTGCTGGAGGTGTGTGTGAACCACTGTGGGGAGAAGTTCCACAATGAGGTGGCCAAGTTCCGCTTCCTGAACGAGCTCATCAAAGTGTTGTCCCCAAAGGTGAGTACCCTGGGCTTGGCTTTGCTCACTGTTCTGCATGCCCCCCAGCTTTCAAACTCCTGTTACCCTTCCTGGTACAGAGGCAGACCTGCTCATGGATAGAACCTGCCAGCCTGTCCCAGGTTTGTGAGAGCTGAGAGGTGAAAGCTTTCCTCTCCAAGGTGTAGGGTGACGGTCATGGTCATCAGCTGATCCCCGCTCTCTGATGGTTAGCATTTTCAAATTCTCCCTTTAAAAATGGCCTCTAGACAGGTGGCCTAGAGGGGCGAGCACAGAGGGGCCTAGCTGGTGGGCACAGGTTTCCTGGTAGAGATAGCAAGACATGTCGGGTGTAGCTTTAAGTTTTCTTCTTTCCTTGTCTTCTGTAGCTTTCCTC
>NW_021146659.1:0-14378 GCF_002837175.3 Physeter macrocephalus
CTTCACTTCTCAGCTCAACCTGTGCGCTTTAGCACTCCAAAACAACCCACAAACAGACCAGTGCATAATCGTGTGTAGCAAACACCAATTCGGGGATAGTAACAGAGATTTCAAAAATGTCAAAGGCACTTTGACCCTTAACTCCTTTTCCACCTGCCTGTAAAACAGACTTCCTGGGGTCTTTTCCACCTGTAGGGTCCAATAAGACAGTCTTAGGGACACACAGGGTCAGCCTGACATCTCTAAACACCCACTACCAGTGGAAGCCAGAGGACTATAGGTCTAGAAATTTCAGCTCACCTGATCTTTCCTCAAACTTTCTTCTTTTGATTATTTGTTCTTCTTGGGTGACCGAAACAAACATAGAAATGTAATAATAATAATAATGATGTTGCCATGGCAGAAACAGGGTTGTCAGATCAAAGGATTCTCACTGTACACGTAGACTGACACTCATTTGGGCAGCTGGTCAATACTTACCCAGTACCCCTGATGCTCCGTGCTGGTGATGGGTGTTCTCGGGACGGATACAAAAATGGACCACTTCCTTGGGAATTCCCTGGCAGTCCAGTGGTTAGGATTCCGAGCTTTCATTGCCGAGGGCCCAGGTTCAATCCCCGGTTGGGGAACTAAGGTCCCACAAGCCGAGAGGCAGAGCCAGAAAAAAAAAAAAAAATGGACCACTTCCCAATGCCTTTTCCTGATATGATATATGATACGATTTTACGTACAACGCTATATTATATACTACTATACTAAATTATATGATACTATGCTACGCCACATTACCTTATGTAGTATATTACAGTATATGTTATCTGTCTATGTGTTTCTGGTATGTCTCCCTCTCACAACAGATAATAAGATGGTTGGAGCATGAACTTGGCCGCCATGCTGGATTCATACCTTGTACCACTCACCAGCTGAGAGACCTTGCAAAATCTCCCTCACGTTTCTGTACCTTAGCTTCCTTCTCAGCTAAATGGAAATAGCAGCACGTATCCCTGGGGGCTGTTGTGAGGAGCCAGCGCGCTAAAGCCAAGGGCAAGGCCTGGGTGAGTAGCATGTACGTTCTGGCTGTTGGTCATGTTGTTGTTTGGCGAGGGGCCCCACGCTGTGGAGGACAGCTCCTCCATCACACTCAGTGATTTCCCGCGTCCCTGCCCATCCAACCCCTGTGGCAAAGGGATGAAATATGCTGACTGACTCAGACTGAGACTCATTTCCCGTGTCCCTGCCCACCCCATTTCTGAGTCTAAGTCTGAGTCAGTCAGCATATTTCATCCCTTTGCCACAGGGGTTGGATCGGGGTGGGCAGATAACCAGTCCAATGAGCCAGACCACTTCGACCCCTGCCATGACTTTGATTTGCCCAACTGGGGACTCAGGCCAACTCCCGTTGGACCTGCTGGAGCTGGAGCTGCTCCCACAGGGAGCCCTGGCCTGGAGTGCGGGCACGAGAGGGGGGAGGAAGCCAGTGCCGGGGACATCATGTGGCTCCTGCCTGCAGCCAGCTCTGTCCCTGCACCTTTTGGGCATGTGGGCCCATAAGGTCCCTTTCTCCTTAATTCAGTTTAGGTCAGAGTGTTTTCACCTGCAACACAAAGAGGGCCAATAGTTGGCACCCTATCATATGCTGAATGCCAAGACTGGAGGAGCACGTAGAGAGCTCAGCGAGGGAGCAGCAAAGGCCCGCCTCGACCCCAGTTCTGCCCGACCACGACACCGCGAGCTCCCAAAGCTCCAGAAGGCTCCAGAAGGGAGGTCAAGATACACCTGTGGGGATCCACGAATAAAAGGCGGGAGTCGGAGAGGGCCTCCGGAAGCAGCGGCAGTTGCATTAACGACCGACTTTATTAAATGCTTAGCAGACGCCGTCCCTGCGCTCGGAGCTCACACAGCCTTGCGCCGGAGCTGCGCCTGGGGGGTGAGCACAGTTCGGGCATGCGGAAATGGGGGCGGGCGGGCTTTCGTATTTGAAGATGGCGAAAGAGTGTCCGTGCCCCTCGAAGCCCTGGAGAGGCAGCTGTGACTCCAGGCTGGAATGGGGCCTGCTTCGGTGGCGGCAGCCAGCGCTGGAATCCGGGTGGCACACCTTGGTACACCGGGGTATTTAATCACTTCCCTCCGTTCCCCCCGAATTCCATCCCAGCAAGATTTGTTGATCTCCACCTCAGTTCCAGGGCCCTCACGTCTCCACCGTGTTTCCACCCACTTCCAGCTCGGGAGGACGTAGGCCGGTTAGGGAACGAGATAAGCATCCTGGTAATTGAGGGACGGGCCAGTGGACAAGTGAGAGGTGTGGGGGCTGCCTTGTTGCAACATAGCAGCCACCTTGCCCCTCTTAGAGGCACGTTTTCTGGGACCCTTGGCAGGACGTTTTGTGTGCCTTAGCTCTTCAGAAAGCAAGGCGAGGAACCGGAGTGTCCGTGTAGTCACTTTCATTTAATAAACACGTATTGAGCGCCTACTGTGTGCGGAGCGCTGCGGTAGGCGAAGAAGCTGGAGCCATGCGAGCTGTCGTCCTGGCTTCAGGACACTCACAGGGCAGGTGGGGAATTAACGTGGCACCACGAGGGCTCAGAGGCAGTGAGCACTGGGGCCGGACACCTAGCCCACCTTGGGGCTAGTGGACGGTGCAAGGACTCAGGTAAGGCTTTTAAGAGGCAACCCGAGACCTGAAGAAGGACCAGAATTAGCCAGAGAGATAGGACAGATGGAAGATGGGGAGGGCGTGGAGTTCCAGGCGGGCGAAATTATACAAAGTCTCAGGAGAAAGGGAAAGAAAGAGGAACTCTGCCAGGTTTGGGGGTGACTACAGCTTGAAGGCAGGAGCAGAAAAGACAGAAGGGAAGACACGTCCCGAGACCCTCGAATGCACGAGGCGCCATAGATGGAAACGGTATGCGTAGGACGTCAGCACGGCCTTCGGCACATACTAAAAGATCAGTTCTTTCGAGCACTCACCAGGGGACTGGCTGACATATGCCAGGCGCTGGGTACCCAGGCTCATCGTGGTGACAAAAAGTCTCTCCACCTTTGACCCAGGGGGCGACTGAGGCCCAGAGCCTGGGTCAACCAGCTTGCCCAGGTCTCACACCTGGGATGGAGCAGGATTCAGACCCCATGTCGGCCCGGTGCCGAAGGGCAGCATCTCCTGGCTCGGCAAGCCTCAGAAATCCACGCTGTACCTTCTCACTGCTCGGCCACTAAAGGCTCTGAACATCGTTGACCTAAAAGCCCAGCATCGTCTGGCCTGGAGACGCAGGAGGCCTTGGCCCTCCCATTCTGCCCCCACCTCACTGGCTCTGTCATTTTGACCTCAACGATATTGTGACCTTGTCATTGAGACCCACCAGTGCTCTAGAGCATCACAGCATGTCAGCTCGGTCTGCGCATATGGGTATCTGGTCCATGCTTACCTACCCCGTATTCAGCCTCAAGGGGCCGAGAACATTCCCTCCGTGCAATTCAGATTTGTTTTTTAACCTCTTCGTGCAGTCCAGCCCATTTTCAGCGTGAAGAATGAGCTGGAGAAGACAGGGAAGCTTTGCTGAGGTCAGAGGGTGAATCAGCAGCCTGTCTCCATGCCGACCCACCTTCCCCAGCCGGCCAGCGCCCACATCACTCAGCCCCGATTAGCAGCTCCTCGCGGAGCCTGGAGGCCGCAGTCAGTGACGCTCGCCTGAAGAGTGCCCATCATTCCTCCAGAGCCCCGCTGATGGCCCCCGGCCGAGCCTGCTGCAGCAGCCAGCACCCAGTACTCAGGCAGGACAGAGACCCCGGAGAGCAGGTCATAAATACCCACCGGCTCCTTCCTGCTTTCATGCCCAGCTTCCTCCGCAAGGTGGTGAGACGGGAACCGAGAAGGGCAGGTTCTGCGAAAGCCTGCACATTGAGATCCTTTCAAGAGAGACCGGGGGAGCCAGTTGCAGCTCAGAGGTGGACACTGGCAGCTCTGAACTCCTCTGTTCGAGAAAACGCCTTGCCATTGTAAAGCAATTATACTCCGATAAAGATGTTTAAAAAAAGAAAGAAAATGCCTTGGAGCCTCCCGGCTTCAAAATGGCATCGGGAAATGGCAGGAAAGGTGGTGATCGAAACGAAAAAAACCAGGGGGCAAGGAATGGATCGCAAAGAGGCTTTTATACACGCACAGAGTTCTTCTGCTTAGTTTTTCTAGGCTACATCTATTTTTTATTAGTCTCTGAGGTCCCAGCTTTGGACAACTACTATATTTTGACAGGGCGAAGGTTTACAAAGATCAGGGCAGGTGAAACTTCAAACAGTTGTCTAAGTCATCTGCCATCTGTGACAGAGAGCTCTGTCTATACCAAAAAAATGTAATTTTAGAATTGATTAGAAGGGTGGGTATAGGACATCCAGATGGGGTAAGTTAGTTTAAAATTATCCCAATTACCAAATAGGCCAATTCCTTTTTTTTTCCAGCTTTATTGTGATATAATTGACAAATATAAATCGTATATATTTCAGGTATACAATGTAATGTTTTGGTATAGGTATACATTGTGAAATAATTACCACAATCAAGCTAGTTAAAATATCCATAACGTCACACAGTTACTATCTTCTTTGTGTGTGTGTGTGTGTGTGTGTGTGTGTGTGTGTGTGTGTGTGTGTGTTAAGAGCACTTAAGATCTACCCTCTTAGCAAATTACAGTACTCAGTATACAATACAGTATTGGTCAGTACAGCCAACATGCTGTAGATCTCCAGAATTTATTCATCCTGCATAACTGACACTTTGTACCCTTTGATCAACTTCTCCCCATTTTCCTCCATCCTTTAATCCCCCATAACCACCATCCTAATCCCTGATTTTGTGAGTGTGACCTTTTAAGATTCTACATATAAGTGAGATCATACAGTGTTTGTCTTTCTGTGTCTGGCTTATTTCACTTAGTGTAATGTCCTCCAGATTCATCCATGTTGTCACAAATGTCAGGATCTCTTTCTTTTATAAGGCCGAATAATATTCCATTGTATATGTATACCAGATTATCTTTATCCAGTCACCTGTGGATGGACACTTAGGCTGTTTCCATATCCTGACTATTATAAATAATGCTGTGATAAATATGGGAGTCCAGCTATCTCTTTGAGATACTGATTTCATTTCCCGTGGACATATACCCATAAGTGGAATTGCTGGACCATATGGTAGTCCTATTTTTAATTTTTTGAGAAACCTCCATACTGTTTTCCACAGTGGCTGCACCAATTGACATTCTCGCTCACAGTGCACAAGGGTTCCCTTTTTCTGCCACATCTCCACCAACCCTTGTTATCTTTTGTCTTTTCGATAATAGTCATCCTAACAGGTGTGAGGTGATATCTCACTGTGGCTTTGACTTGCATTTCCCTGTTGATTTGGTGATGTTTTAGGCCCATTTAACTTTAAATGTCCACTAGGGGACTCGAATAATCCAGCGGGTCATTTTGTATAATGGGGGGACTGGGAGGGGCCGTCTCTACCCGGTTGCTGCGGGGCTTGGTCCCTTGCGATGCCGTCATCAGCAGGTCAGGGAGAGGGTCAGAAGTGTAGAGGGCACCAGCCATTCATGGAGCTGCCCTGCGGCCTCATGTGGTGAAAGACACTTCACAGGCACCATCGCTGATCCTGCCCGCCTCCCGTTTTGCAGGGGAGGGGCCTGCTTCTGAGAGGTTAAGCACGTCAATTTCATCTGCAGCTGGTGCAAAGGTGGGAAGCGAATTAAAACTAGTCGATGGCACATCCTAGATTCAAAGAGATTTAGGCAGCAGGGAACAGTCTCGATCGAATGAGATGGACCCTAGGGGGATCGTTGTGTGTTTCCGTGCTTGGGTTCAAAAACGTTAGCCCACAAACAGAGGATAGGGGAAATGGAGGAGAAAAGGCCTGGGGCCATGCTCGATCAGTCGCTGGTGTTTTATGTCTGCCGGAGAGGTCGGGAAATTATGGTCTAGCGTGGGGAGCAGACAGGCTACAGCTCAAAGAGGCAGAGGGCGGGGCTAGAGCCTGGGGATCCGGGTTCAGCTCTGGAACCTGAACCCTCAGGTGGGGGCAGCGACCGCGAGGCAGGGGCGCTTGAAATGCAGGCATATGTGGAAATGCTAAAGGCACTGACTATGTCTAGAAATGAAAAGGAAAGGCATGGAGAGGGTGTCATAGTGGTTGTCTTCTACTCCTCAGAGCCCCCAAAGGATGTAATTGTGTCGCCTTTTGAGTGTATAAAATCAAGACTCATGTAGAGAAGAAGGGATATGACTTGATACTAGACAAACAGACAAACAGCTTTCCTGACAGTCTCAGGACTGTGGGAAGATAGAAGGTAAAATAGGGAGGTAGTGAGCACCCAATCACTGGAGGTAATCAAGTACCTGCCGTCAGGACCACACATGGACTTGTGTGGGTGCTACGTGCTTTGGTTTCCATGGACTCCTTCCACAAGAGAACTTAATTAAATTTTATGGCTTTGTTTGTATACTGATAGAATCCACGCTAGGTGATTTTCATTTCTTTAACTCTGATTTTAGAAGAAATGAAAATGTTTTCCTGGGCCCCTCTCCGAAGTGAATTCTGCCAAAGAACAGAACAGAGGAGTGCCCCATGCTGCTTTTTGAGATGGTGAGGGTGTGTGTGTTGCCGGGAGCGTGCCGTGAAGCATGGTGTGCCTGCTACGATTCCATTCTGTAAAGAGTGTCCACCCGGACCCACCCCGACTGTCACAGATGGTCACACCTGAGACCACGATTAGGGGACGAGAGTGCAGATGAGGAATTGTGGTTCTTTTGTTTGATGTCCTCCCATTTCTGTCTTGTTCAAATGTTTATACTTAACCAAGAGCATGGATTGCTATTTATAAAATGACAAAATAAGAATACCGGCAAAAGGTCTATAAATTGGACTTTCATTTTTATTGGGGGAAGGGGCGGGGATGTTTCACTCAGTTCTCTGTTTGTCCAACCAGCAACACAGCCATGATGGATAATGCCGAGAGGGTGTCAACTGGGCGAGTTTGGTGTTTTCAGTGCACAGAACAACACGTGAGAAAGCTCAGCAAAACCCATGATGCAACCAAGAACAAAGATATAACACAGGCCACAAGGGATCTCTTCTCTCAGGTCCAGCCAAACAAACTGAGAAACACACAGATTCAGAATGCATCTGCATCAGCAGACTCTTCCAGTCAGCAAACACATATTTAAGTTTGGTTTGTGTTTTCTAGAACTCCAGGTTCCAGCTCCCAGGTCGAGTGGCTGCTAAATGCCTCTGGAACAGGACCTAAGAATCACCCCAGACCCAGGGGGAGGAAGGAGAGTGACCAAAACTCTACAGAGGCAGCACTACCACCAGCCTGTCCCCTGGGTTCCCCTGCACGGAAGACACATCCTGAACCAACACTGTCCCAATATCAGGTCCGTTTCTTTATTCCTGCCTTTTAAAAAAAATCAGTTCTGATTTCAGCACAGTAAATCTTTGAAGGGTTGAATGCTTTCGAGACAAGTTCCCTCCGTGGTATAGCTGTGAGTAGGATCCAAAAGGGTAACAATGGAATGGTGAATTGCAAGTGGTTCCTAATTGAAGGAAAAGAAAAAGCTAGGGAGATGTCCATGGCCTGAAAAAAGGGAAGAAGGAAAAAAAAAAAAAACAAGCATGGAAATCTGTTGATTTGGAATGGCGAGAGTAGGAAAGAGGGGCTCATCATTTTGGGTCTCCATCTGGTGCCTAAACCCCGAAGAAGTCCTTTCGTTCAAATGTCGGTGTATGCACCGAGCTATTATCAATCACCAGGTCCTGTCTGCCAGGCCACACTGGGTGTCTTTGTCGGGTGAGGAAGGGAGGAAAGCTGGAGCAAATCTGGGAGGCTGTCCCGGGAATTCTCACTTGAGAAAACATCTGGCTTTTCCACATCTCTGGTGCAAAACAAACAAGAATTTTATTAAATGATGTGTATTGTGTTCTAAGGTAGAACTCTTTGGGAGCCTGACACAAACAAGCAAACAAAACAAACAAGACCCCAGACTCGGGCACTTGCTACCAGGGTCCTTCACAAATGCCCAGGTGATGAGTTGTGGGGTCTTTTTTCAGAATCCACTTTCCAGGAAACAATCTTAACAGTGTATGAAGACCCCAGACCCTTCTTCTGCCCTCCTCCTGCGGCCCACCCACACCAGGCCTATACCCCCATCAAAATGATAACCACCCCCCCGCAAAGAAACCTCCAAATGTCATTTGCCTACTTTTCGCTCTCTCCTCACGATTAATCCCCTCCCCTGATGGCCTGGCCTCCTCGAAACCAAACGTGAGCCGTTCTCTAACTGCACTGGAAGATCAGAATTTATTGTACATATGTTTGTGCTCCACTTTATAAAAAAAACCTATATTTTAAGATAAACTTTGTTAGTAATTCATGAGGTAAGTGACTATTTATGCTAATCAGGCAGAAATATATTCTCAAGCATAATGCGTTACATAAATTTGAATGCAAAATGTTCAATTATGAAGTAAACACAGGTACTGCAAATAATAAATTACCTCTAATAAAAATTATAGAAGATGTGTCTTCAAAGAGAGAGCGGCTTTAACTTACAACTGTGAATTGCTTAAAGAGAAAAGAATTAATAAATGCTGATTTACTCTGATGATTATTTAGCACATAATTCACCTATTCATAACGACTCCTAGTAATCAGACTGTTGTCTCACATTCTCCAATATGAGGCAAGACTGTTTCCTCAGCAATTTTACCCTTATCAGATTATCTCGTCTGATTCGATTAATTTTCATCCATGAATCTGCTAACAGTGATTTCTGACTTATTTGCCCTGCTCACTAAAGACTGCTAAAAGGATTTTTCTCTAACACTACAGCTAGGAACACTCCATGCCTTATCATTCAGTTCCTCTGAACAACTCTTTTCTCAAATCGATGTAGTTGGTTTCAGAGTGAAACTCGGTGGACACTGGTTAGTTCTGCACCATAAAATCAGCTCCTGGATAAACAGAGTTCAGACACTACCCTTGATGCATCTCATTCTTTTTAGATTATTTATGTCTGATTCCAACATAATATACCTGAGTTGCTGTAACTCACAATCAGGAAAACTATATTATCTTTCACTTTTAATCATTATAATTTGGATGTAAACAGGGTTTAAAAAAATTTTTTTGCATAAAGTTATTATGTATGTACTGACATGAAACCACAATTGTGTTTTTGATGTTACGGTTTCATAATCTCCTACGTGATTCGACCCATGACCCTCCTCCCTCCCGCCAAATTCTTCTATAAAGATTCACCGCTTTCAGGAACCTAAATGCTACTGGTTTGAACTGGTCAATAATGACAAACGCATGGTTTCTAAATTACTCTGTATTGTTCTACAGAGATTACTAGAGTATATATAGCAAGGGAGTATTAAGCAGTAAGAAGACACAGTTCATATTGTATTTGGATTAGACTGGCTTGGAGAGAAGTGAAACAAACAACGTTAGCAAAGGAATCTAAAGAAATGTGGCCTGCTGTAATTGTAGAGACTCAAAAACCTGAATAGTACTAATTAAAATGAGAGAGCTCAATTGTTACAAGAGAAATGCCACTAACAGAAGGCTGTAAATGTTTAGACACCCCTGTGAATCACCAAATAATAAAGGAAAAAGGACAAAAATGAGAATTAAGTTATAAGCTTGAGGGCACCACTGCTCCACGTCTAAAAAATAATTCGGATTCTCCGTGTTTTTTTTTCCAAGAGAAAATGGGAGACTATAAAAGATTCTGCAATGAGAGAAGAAAAAAAAAAAATACCCTGCCTGGTTTGACAGCAGTGTACAAAAATAAACCATAAAAATGTGCCGATAATAATACATGTATCTGCCCAAACATGGGCATTTAATATCTAGAAATGACACATAATTGAAACAATTAGGTGCATGGCCATGAATCTATATCTCATGGTCTTCCTCATTGGTGAACTTTGTTTATAAATGTTGTTTATTTATAAATGTAGCAGTTTCAGTGTTCCTGACCAAAAATACTTTCATGAGAGGCAGGGATCATATCTCACAGCTTTTACCAAAACTGTGATGCAAAAGGATTAAAGAAAAAAATTCTCGTAAAAAAAGGAATTAATTCTTCCTAAGCATGCTGAAATTCATATTTTACATGCAAAATATAAACTTCAGACATCTGTGGCTAGTGATTTTTAAAAGGCTTAGAAAAGTATTGCTATAGTCAATGCTAATGACACAATATGTTTATGTAATTTAAGCAGTAAATTTTCCTCTGAATACATAAGCTGTAATCCCTTAACTTCATTACTAGGTGAAATACTGTTTGAGAGGAGGAAAGCAAAGGAATTCTGTTAGGTTGCATAAATATTGACATAATCTTCACTCTTTCTTCCCCAAACTGGTAACAGACATACCTCATTCCATCCCGACAAAGTACTCCCATAAAACCAAAACTACCCATATAAACAGCTTCTCTGCAGTGACGATGAAAAGAAAAAGTGCTTTTCTAGAAAACAGCAACAGTGCTGTCCTTTTAGGGTAACGATGTGCCTACAAACGTTTTGGGGAACCTCTCGTTAGGGATTCCAGGGTTTGCTGAAATCCAAGGCTGCCAGCATGAGAGAAATTAACACAAGTCTAATCTGGTGTATGAAGCCAATGAGTGACACCTAAGGTCTCGTTATAAATAGTAAAGTATGCTGTCCGGTGGGTGAGAGCATTCTGAAGTGCAATGTTCAAGAAGCTGGCTTAATATATGACTAAGTGTCAGAAGTCAGGTTTTCTGAGAATTACTTTTCAGATAAACAACTTTATAGCACTGCACTTAATCTTACTTACTAGAGACATCTCATTTATCACTGAATTACAAGTAACTTTAATTCTATTGATATTGCCATAAAGCCCGTTGAAAATCCATCCTGGCACTTTTAAAGGGTCTGGGGCCCTGTTTGTTACATGGGATCCTCTTGCATAAGCCTCTCAGCCATAGTTACACTTGGAAGGCTCCTGGGTACCCTGGCCTCTGTATTCACAGTCAAGGGGGATGGTAGGGAAAAATGATTCTCGCACCTGCCAGCACTGCGCTCAGCCCCTTTCCTAACAAAGTCGGGTTCTCCCACTGCAGTCAAACTAACTTTCTGTGCCTCTTTTCTCCTCCCACTTAGGGAAAACAGCTTCTTTTCATTTCATCAACAAAACTGGACACGGATCAATTTCAACTGACCTTTGCCGAAAGGTGGCGCTGTTGAGGTAAAAACCAAGTCGGTCCAACAATAGTTTTCACTCTTCGATCGTTTTGCAGGCTTTTCAGAATTTTTTTTTTTTAATGCACCCTCCTAGCGTCCCCCTCCTCCCATAAAATAAGATAAATGTGATTAACACCAAATGCATTTCATTAATTGGAGGAATCAACAGTCCAACATCCAAGCGGGCCGGCTGGTCTTCCAAACGCTGGGTCGGCTTCACGCACTCTTGCTTTCCCCCCCCAGGTCAATCTCGGCTTCTCCATCTGGTCTATCGCTTTAAAATCTTAGAAACAGAGTTGTTGGTTCTTTTCTTTCTCTTTCCTTCCTTTTTCTTTTTTGCATAAGCTTTAGAAGGATCGGTCTAGAAAACTGAATAGTCAATAGCATCCGCGACCCCGAGGGGGAGATGCAGCCCCCCACTCCACTCCACCCCACCCCCTCTCTAGGTTTCCGGGCCCGTCCGAGAAACCGCCGTTTAAAATTTAACCCTTCGAGGGGAGCTGGTGAAGGCTGGTTTTTTTTTTTTTTTTTCCCCTTGTTCCTCGCCACGATCGAGTCTGAAATAATTAAGTGAAACGTAAAAGTGCAAAGGGCGCGCAGGACCCTGATAAACAGGAGTCAAATTTCATGAGGGTGTGTGTGTGTGTGTGTGTGTGTGTTGTGTGTGTGTGTGTGTATGTGTGTGTGTGTGTGTGTGTGTGTGTGTGTGTGTGAGAGAGAGAGAGAGAGAGAAATGAATCTCAAAGGCCAAACTCGGGCCAGAGTCGGAAGCCGGAGGGTGAGCCGGGCTGACCTGACTCCGAGCTTTCCCGGAGTTAATTCGCGGAGGAGTTCGCTCCCCCAGCAAGGGCACGCGACGCCAGCGGGCAGCCAGCCCCCGCGCGGAATGGCTCCTGAACAACTTATTTCATCTCCTTTAAAAGAGGGTGATAAAGCGCGCTTTCTCTTTCCGCCGACTCCAAACCGCCCCGGCAGGCGCGCGGCGGGGCGACGTCCTCCGCGCCGTCTGGACGCCTGCACACCCGCACGCGGGCACCGGGGAGAGGGACAAAGAGTTTGGACCAAGTTTGAGCTCCGGGCACTGCCAGGCTCGGGGGAAGGAAGGTCCCCCGGGCGGACACCTGGGTGCCGAAGGTGGAGCAAGGAGAAAAAGCTAGCCGGCGAATTCACGACCCTGGGGATGGTGGGCGGCGGGGGGGCGGGGGGGGCGGCGGCCAATCCCGGCCGAGCGAGTGGCGGGCGAGTTGGGGCTCCGGAAGGCAGGCCTTTCTCGCTCCGAAGTAAAGCCAACCGTCCTGCCAGTCCACCCGGGTTCCCGCAGTCCCCCGGGAAAACTCCTTCCCCTCTTGCACCAAACTTTGCGCCCGGCTTTGCAACCTCCCGAGGAGGCTGCGGCGCAGGAAGGGTTAAGACTGCCAGTCCCAGCTGACAGTCAGCTGATTGGGCCCTGATTGACAGCTCGGAAAAGTTTCCTTGTTTCTGTATTATGCTAATCGCGGCCGCTCTCGCCGCCTCCCATTGGTCCGGAGTACCAGTCAATTTCCCTTTTGGGCCTGACGTCACAAGTGCTATAAAACTCAGCAATTGCTTTAAACTCTTCTTGCTGGATCAGAGGCTTTAAAATCTTTTTTTCATCTTCGAGCTGTAGCTCGGGCTGCTCGTCGGCTCGGCCTCTCCCCTTTTGCTCTCCGCCTCGCCTTTCCCCAGGACTTCGCTATTTCGCTTTAAAAAAAAAAAAAAAAAAGGCAAGAAAGAACTCCGCTCCCCCCTCCCTTTCCTCCAGCCCGGCTGCACCTCTGTCTTGCACTTTGCACGGAGGGAGGAAGACCGCGAGGTTGAGAGAGAGAGAGAGAGAGAGAGAGAGAGAGAGGAAAGAAAAAAAAAAAAAAAAGAGCCAGGCAGAAGAGGAGGCGAGAAGCATGAAGTGTTAACTCCCCCGTGCCAAGGCCCGCGCCGCCCGGACAGCGGCCCGCCGCGCCTCCAGCCCAGAGCGGCCGCCGCGCGCGCCCCGCCTGCAGCCCGGGCCGGCGAGGCGAGCACTCCTTATGCAAAACGCGCAGCGGAGCGGCGAGCGGGGGACGCCGCGCACCCAGCCGGGCTCTTCTGGCTTCGCCGCCGCCGCCACCGCAGCCCGCAGAGGACCTTCCCGAGCCTGAAGCCGCCGGCTCGGCGCGCTAGAAGGCGAGCAGGCGAGGAGGGGCCGGGGCGAGCGAGCAAGCACATTGGCGTGAGCAGCGGGGAGGGAGGGCGGGCGCGGGGGGCGCGGGCAGGGCGGGGGGTGTGTGTGTGCGCGCTCGGAGGTTTCGGGCCAGCCACCGCCGCGCGAGCTAGAAGCGCCCCAGCCCGGCAAGCTGGCTCACCCGCTGGCCACCCAGCACAGCCCGCTGGCCCCTCTCCTGCAGCCCATCTGGCGGAGCGGCGGCGGCGGCGGCGGCAGGAGAATGGCATCAGAACTGGCAATGAGCAACTCCGACCTGCCCACCAGTCCCCTGGCCATGGAATATGTTAATGACTTCGATCTGATGAAGTTTGAAGTGAAAAAGGAACCGGTGGAGACCGACCGCATCATCAGCCAGTGTGGCCGCCTCATCGCCGGGGGCTCGCTGTCCTCCACCCCCATGAGCACGCCGTGCAGCTCGGTGCCCCCTTCCCCCAGCTTCTCGGCGCCCAGCCCGGGCTCGGGCAGCGAGCAGAAGACGCACCTGGAAGACTACTACTGGATGACCGGCTACCCGCAGCAGCTGAACCCCGAGGCGCTGGGCTTCAGCCCCGAGGACGCGGTCGAGGCGCTCATCAGCAACAGCCACCAGCTCCAGGGCGGCTTCGATGGCTACGCGCGCGGGGCGCAGCAGCTGGCCTCGGCGGCCGGGGCCGGCGCCGGCGCCTCCCTGGGCGGCAGCGGCGAGGAGATGGGCCCCGCCGCCGCCGTGGTGTCCGCCGTGATCGCCGCGGCCGCCGCGCAGAGCGGCGCGGGCCCGCACTACCACCACCACCACCACCACCACGCCGCCGGCCACCACCATCACCCGACGGCCGGCGCGCCCGGCGCCGCGGGCAGCGCGTCCGCCTCGGCCGGTGGCGCGGGCGGCTCGGGCGGCGGCGGCCCGGCCAGCGCCGGGGG
>NW_021146659.1:14546-25000 GCF_002837175.3 Physeter macrocephalus
GGCGGAGGCGGCGGCGGCGGCGGAGGCGGCGGGGGCGCGGCGGGGGCGGGGGGCGCCCTGCACCCACACCACGCCGCCGGCGGCCTGCACTTCGACGACCGCTTCTCCGACGAGCAGCTGGTGACCATGTCGGTGCGCGAGCTGAACCGGCAGCTGCGCGGGGTCAGCAAGGAGGAGGTGATCCGGCTGAAGCAGAAGAGGCGGACCCTGAAAAACCGCGGCTATGCCCAGTCCTGCCGCTTCAAGAGGGTGCAGCAGAGGCACGTCCTGGAGTCCGAGAAGAACCAGCTGCTGCAGCAGGTCGACCACCTCAAGCAGGAGATCTCCAGGCTGGTGCGCGAGAGGGACGCGTACAAGGAGAAATACGAGAAGCTGGTGAGCAGCGGCTTCCGAGAAAACGGCTCGAGCAGCGACAACCCGTCCTCTCCCGAGTTTTTCATGTGAGTCTGACACGCGATCCCAGCTAGCCACCTTGCTAAGTGCTCCGTGGGGGTCCGACTCGGGTGTGGGCTTGCCACTTCCAGAGCCTTGCTCGCCACCGCCTCGCCCCCTCCCCTCCCGAGCTTGCCCCCCCACCAGTTGCCCCCTGCGCGCACGCACACGCACACACACACACACACACACACACACACACACACACACACACACAGACACACACACACACACCGTGCTTCGAGCTGGTGGTGGTGGCGACGGTTGTTTTGAAGTCGGGGAGGGGCAGGTTGTCTGGCTCATGCATTGCCAATCTGAAATTCTCCATAACTCGCTAGCTTGTTTGTTTTTGTTTTTGTTTTTTTTTAACACTCCCCCCCCCCCAACGTGCTCAATGTTCAGCGATCTCGGCAGAGTCCCTCATGCTCACCTTTGAAGCCTGCATCATTCACATATTTTTTTTTCTTCAGTTCATGAGCTGGTGTTCATTTTCTGTGTGTGTGTTTTTGTTTTGTTTGGATTTTTTTTTTAACTTGAGTTTTTGGAGCTTGCTGTGTTACCCCCTTTTTTTTCCTCCCCACACTCCACCCTCACTCCCTCTCCACCCATCTCCTCTGAGATAAAAGAAAAAAAAGAAAAAAAAAAGCTAAGTTTTTTTTTCTCCTCCTGAGTTCTTCATATGAGATTGAGCTTGCAAAGGAAAAAAAAAAAATGTGAAATGTTATACACTCGCAGCGTGCTGAGTTCCATCGGGTTTTTTGGAGCATTGTTATGCTAAAATAGAGGGGAAAAATCCTCATGAACCTGCCACAATCAAGCCTGCATCAACCTTCTGGGTGTGACTCGTGAGTTTTGGCCCTCATGGTGCCAAATCTGAGAGTTTAGTCTCTGCCATTTAAAAAACTCATTCTCATCTCATGCATTATTATGCTTGCTACTTTGTCTTAGCAACAATGAACTATAACTGTTTCAAAGACTTTATGGAAAAGAGACATTATATTAATAAAAAAAAAAGCCTGCATGCTGGACATGTATGGTATAATTATTTTTTTCTTTTTTTTTCCTTTTGGCTTGGAAATGGACGTTCGAAGACTTATGGCATTGGCATTCATACTTTTGTTTTATTGCCTCATGAGTTTTTTGAGTTCAGAACAAAAAAAAAGTGCAACCGTAGAGCCTTCTTCTCATGAAAGTTTGCATCTGCTCCAAAACTGCTTTGAGTTACTCAGAACTTCAGCCTCCCATTGTAAATGCACTGAAGGGATTCCTTGTTAAAGATGCCAGAATGGGTTAAAAAATTTAACACGGCCAACAGTAAAGAACTCTTAATGCTTTCTTTTTAATAAGAATGACTGCCCCATTGGGGGGACTAAAATTGTGCTGTTGCCGAAAGCAGTCTAAAATTTATTTTTTAAAGAAAGAAATCTGCCCCGTTATTTTTTGGGTTTGTTTTCTTTTTCTTTTTCCGTTTTTTTTTTTTGTTTTTTTTTTTTTTTTTGGCTTTTGGTCGTTGTCAAATGTGGAATGCTATGGGTTTCTAGTATATAATTTAATTCTAGTTTTTATAATCTGTTAGCCCAGTTAAAATGTATGCTACAGATAAAGGAATGTTATAGATAAATTTGAAAGAGTTAGGTCTGTTTAGCTGTAGATTTTTTAAAAGATTGATGCACTAAATTGTTTACTGTTGTGATGTTAAGGGGGGTAGAGTTTGCAAGGGGACTGTTTAAAAAAAAGTAGCTTATACAGCATGTGCTTGCAACTTAAATATAAGTTGGGTATGTGTAGTCTTTGCTATACCACTGACTGTATTGAAAACCAAAGTATTAAAAGGGGAAGCACCCCTGTTTATATCTGTAGGGGTATTTTACATTCAAAATGTATGTTTTTTTTTCAAAATTAAAGTATTTGGGACTGAATTGCACTAAGATATAACCTGCAAGCATATAATACAAAAAAATTTGCAAAACTGTTTAGAACGCTAATACATTTATGCAGTTATAAAAAATGGCATTACTGCACAGTTTTAAGATGATGCAGATTTTTTTACAGTTGTATTGTGGTGCAGAACTGGATTTTCTGTAACTTAAAAAAAAATCCACAGTTTTAAAGGCAATAATCAGTAAATGTTATTTTCAGGGACTGACATCCTGTCTTTAAAAACAAAATGAAAAGTAAATCTTACCACAATAAATATAAAAAAATCTTGTCAGTTACTTTTCTTTTACATATTTTGCTGTGCAAAATTGTTTTATATCTTGAGTTACTAACTAACCACGCGTGATGTTCCTATGTGCTTTTCTTTCATTTTCAATTCTGGTTATATCAAGAGAAAGAATAATCTACAATAATAAACTGCATTTTTTTTTTTGATTCTGTACTCAGTTTCTTAGTGTACAGTTTAACTGGGCCCAACACTGCGTTAGAAGTGTAAAAGGCATCCTTTTCTCCAGAGGAAGGATTAATGGAGAAGTAATGAGGCAGTAATTCAGAGTGAAACATAGGCTGTTTTGTGAGGTGGAAAGCCAGTCCCTTCCAATAATTAGTAATATTTAATATAAATGTAAATTACAATCTCTCAAAATGCCCCTCCCCCCAAAGTTTTCAGTTTTCAAATAAGTAGAGACATCATTGCCCTGGTGGAAACAAACAAACAAAAATCCCAACCGGAGAGCAGGGCCTTCTCAGCCTCGCCCTGAGCTTCTCATTCCACCATACACCCATCTAGAGGGAAACGAGCCCGGCAGAGAAGGCGTTGGCAGAGGTGGCTTGGGCACATATGCATTCAATGGTACAGATAAACAATTCTTGCCTTTTGGCTCAGATTGATTATTTTTCCTTCTTCCCTTACATGCCATGGTTTTCTTGTTAGCAAGGCCTGACAGGATTTCACATCAACACTTTGGACAAATTACAGTTGTTTGCTTGTTTCTTAACTTTGAAGGTCATTTGTCTTAAATAGGAAAAAGAAAAATCCACCTCTCACAGAAGTCCAAGTACGTTATCTGGGTTTAAACTGTGTTATTAAATCATCTTTCCCTGTGAATATTTAGCTGAGGGCTTCGCCACATAGATGAGCTGGTAATGATTTCAGAGCACCTTAGCTCCTGGAATACAAGCAAAAAATAATGCCTGCTTGGAATAAAGGCTGTGCTTTGATTTATCGGTATTTACCCCAACACAGGCTACGTGTACGGGCTCACTTAAAAGATCCGTTGCAAAGTCTGGAGCTACCTTCACTAACAGCATTGACCTATTTTAAAATGACACAAATTCATGCAAGTAATGTTACAAATTCATGCAGTCTGCATTCTTCAGCAGCTTCCCCTAGATGGCTAATAGAATGTTAGACAAAGCCAACACTGTCTTGAAAATAGAGCCAAACACGGTGACTTTTGTTTTATTTTGTTTTCTGTTCTTCAAAACAAAAAAAATAATAATAATATTGCAACTCTGAACGAAGGCCTGATTTTGAGGAAAACAGGTTGTGCTTTGGCGCTGATGAGTTCTGGCCGGTGTATCAGCCTTCCTACCCTTTTTCACAGAGCATGAAGACAGTGGATAGGGCCCCTGGATCCACACTTTATTTTGCTTTAACACAAGTCTTAATAGTAAACCTACCTCCATGTGCTTGAAGTTAGCTGTTCTTCTCTGTTTCAGAGTTCTTGTTTTGTTTTGTTTTTTTGGTCTGATCCCAACGAGGAGATTTGCAGTCTCCCCCTGTAGAAGCAGAAATGGAGATATCGCTTACACAGGAAGCCCAGCATCCGACACAAAATTTTAGGCAAACATTTTCAAAATAACAGTGACCTGGATGGAGTTACTGCACTTACCTCATGAGGAATGCCACTTGGGAGAAAAATACAGTGGTCCAACAATTAAGCATTTTGATAGGCCCCTACAAGGCAGTTTAATATAATAAGCAGGTTTTTGCCCCAAACATGAAAAAGCCAAATAAAGAGGTGCTGGCAAAAAAAGTGGGGTTTTGGTGGCTGCCTTTGAGAGGAGGCTAACTCCTAATGAAAGGCACTTTCGGAAATAACCATTACTAAAAACTTTGAAATGTAACGAGAGTGGTGAACACAAATACATGCTTTTTTCTTTTTTTTTAACAAAGAAATCCTGCCTGAGTGCCCTTACTACAAATAAGTCTCTACATTGTTTTTTTTTAATCATGTAAGGAAATCTAGCTTTCCCTTTACACTGCATTTGAGTCTTTGTCTAAATAGTGTTAAAATTCCTTTCATTCCAAGTACAGAACTGAGCCCACTCACAGGTTGGAGGCATCGGTGGGATACACCACATTTTGGAAGCCCCACAGCGTCATGCGCCTACGCGTTTATTCACAAAACGAAATTTACGTGAGAACTGTATTTTTATTATTTTTATTACTATCTGCAATCATGGAAAACAGCCTACCCCTGGCTTCTGTTTAGTTTCCTTTTTTAAAAAATAAATGTGTTAAGAGATGAAAGCTATTAAATGTGTAAGCTCCATGCTAATTAACTGTGCCTCCCGTCTGAGGGTCATGCAGACCCACGGAAAGGCGTGCTGGTGTTTCTGACTTTACGATGCGCCAGACTGAATAGATGCGATTGTTTTCAACCTGTAATATTGGTTTAAAAAAAAAAAAAAAATCCACTGAAATTTACAAGATATATGCGTTGATATGAAGGGAAGTGTACAGAAGGTTAACAGCTAGCATTTTTAAAGCCTATGTAGACATGCACACTCTAAACAGTACTTTTCCACGCTTCATGGTTTCTCTGGCAGATAATTTTACTAAGAAGAAAAATAAATAAATAATTGACCCCCCCCTCCCCAAGCAGAAGCTTTAACAGAGCCGAGCACACTGATTTTCTCTTGGGCCCTGGATAGTATTGTATGTATCAGTGATGTCGAACGTGGTCATTCATCAGACAGAGCCGTAAGTGAAACCAACATTAGTTAACTACACCCCCTCCGTGTGCTTTTTTTTTCCCTCCCCCTTCTCTGCTCTCAGGCATCCACAAAGTCACCTCCCATGTTTTCTTTTTTTCCAAAACCGTGTAATAATTTTTTACAATGTGTCTGACACATTAATAGATTGACATCAAATAGGCAGAGATTCTACTTCCTGATCTCAGTGAGGAAATGATGTGTAGATGATCATATTTATCTGCCTTCATGCCATAACCACCTGGGCTTTCAACAGAGGCCATTCCAATGGGAGGTGCTCTATTTATTACTGAACGCAGGATCCTAAGGCTCTGATCTTTTCCCCCTTACACCTTTACCCCGGTAGTTTTTATTTAGTAACGTCGATTCGAGATACTTCTGCTCTTAAATAGGACCTCCCCTTGCCAAACCACCAGCTTTAAGGTTAAACACAGTGTACAGGGGGCAAATGGTAACCACACTTGCAAACATGGGGCGCAGCTGTCTCAGTAGCCACATTCCCAGCGTGTCCTTGTCTGAAATGACTGAAGTGGCTTCTGACACATTCAGAGGTTCCCGAGTACACTAGTTGGAAGGTTTTTGCTGTTGTCTTTGTTTTTGGTTCAGACCAACTTACTTCCGTATTCACCCTTGGCTTAATCAAATGTACTCCCCCGGTGTTCTAGGCCAATCAATGTATTTAAAAGTCTGCTGGCCACACAGGTATCTCAATTTTTTGCCTGTCGGTAGTTAAAGACTAGCTGAGATAGGTTGGGAGACTGAGGTCCGTGCGTGACAACCTTCAGCCGTCTGATTTCCGTGCCAGTAAAACAGCCAAGCTGTGGGGCTTACTTCTCATATAAACATGGGATCAGAGAGGCTAGGAAGTCAGATTCACCCGCTTTACACTGATTGTCTGCGAGGCTCCCCACTGCGATTTCCTTTCGTTTGATTTATTTTTAAATTTTGTCCCTTTTCTTGAAGAAACGTCTTCATTTTTAGGGAAGAGATATCTACCGTGAGAGGCTATCCTTTTCACCACTTCTGATTATTACTCAGGAGGCTGAATGAATAATTTGGGCTCGGTGCCTTCCTTGTTGTCCAGAGAAAAATAAGAGAAACCTAGTTTGTTCTCACTCTGGGCCCATCCTAAATTTAAAAGGTGTCCCAAGTCCAAGGCTGGGCAGACAGTAGCCATAAGGGAGGTGGTCCAGCCCTCCAGCCCACTGAATCAGGATGAGTTTGTTTGTTTTTGTATTTGTTTAAAAACAGAGCAGGAGCCTTCACCCACCTTCTGATAACACTGCTTTTCTCACTTTTGATATAAATCTTCAAAATCTAGACATCACACAGCCCCAGAAAAGGGAAATTCTCTCCAAGCCTGGCTCCACCCCGGCTCTTGAACAAACCCAGCTCTGTCTGGCACTTTTTTCCTCCAGCGGGGGTAGGGGACAGGGTGAGAGAATTTCAGTCTCCCAGGCTGTCTCATGATTGCCAGGGCATAAAGAAGTACAGTCCTGCAACAATGTGGGAACATCTTTACCCTTTAGAGAGGGACAAAACAAAAAACAAAGCAAATCAAATTGCTTGGCACGAAGGCGTAGCAAAACCCCAGGCTCTCCATTCCTTGTAGCGTCTGTGGGAGGTGAGAAATGAGGCAAGCCAGAGAGAATGGTGGCGCGGACTTCGAAGGCAAGAGTCACCCAGTGTACACATTTGCACACAGGTGCAAACCGGGTTCAGCTGTCCGTTTCTTTCCTGTACGTTCACGTGTGTTTCTGTTTGGAAAATTTTAGAGATCGAACTCCAGTTAAGAGCTCCGAGGAAATTGCAAATGTCTTAATTTGGGGGCATTTGTAAATATTTCAGTCTGTGATCTTACAGTGGGGACATTGGAGACATTGGATGTGTTATGCCCATTTTTCTATGGTCACCGCAGTAGGGTTGATGGCATCGTGACCGTTTTTATTGTTTCCATTTGAAAGCCCTTTGTGTGTTGTCCCTAAGTTTGCCCAATATAACAAGGCCGATGTAGAAAGAACACATCAACGGCACACAGAAATCAGACCTTTCTGTGAATGTGCATCAGAGTTGGACAGCTTTAAGAAATTCACAAAATGCGTTTTCCACCGAGAGGCTGTGATTGGAGTGCGCCGTTCTCTGCCCAGATCATAGTCATCTGCTAAGCACCTCTTCCCTGGTCAACACATTTCATTTTCTTTTCCTTTCTTTTGGTCAAGTAACAATTTTTTCCTATAATTAGGACTTCGGATTGCAAAATCACATTCCTCCCTTCTCCACAGATTCTTGGATCTTTAGTTACGATTAGAAAGGGGCACTCATTCAAGAAGGGAGGATGAGGGAGGGGTGTCTTTGGAGGTCGGGGAGAGGAGGAGGAGGAGAGGAAATAGCTCTGTGCTCACCTCCCCACACGCCCCCTTGGCCTCCACCCAGCCCAGGCCTGGGTGTGAGTTACACGCCGGGGATTTGGATTCTGAATTTATTCTGAATATTCTGATCACCCACCTTGAGTGTTTCCAAGCTAAGATGCCAAAGAATGGTTTTTCCTTGTGGTTGGTCCTTTCGGTTAAGGAAATAGGAGAGTCCATGAAACCTTATAGAACTGGGAGAGGAGGCGTGGTAACCGCCATCCTGAGAGAATCCCCAAAAAGGGTGGTTGTGAAGGGAATCCTGGGCTGGAAACTCCGGTCAGCAGTGCCGAGTTCCCTCTTGCAAACACAATTCGTCCTGGTTCTGCATGACTTCATCCACTTCTGGAAGCCTGTAGAAGTGGGTTTCTGGTCTCCTTTGGGGGATTTTCCAGAAGGAAAGCAGGCCTGAGGATCCCAGAAAAATAGGCAATCCCAAACGAGGCCCAGAGGAGCGCAGGGCAGGTAGCGGCTGGTGTGCAGGGGCTGGGGGAGGATTACTAACAAGAGACGGACCTTGGCTTATGACCCCCAGTCGCCAGGGGTCAACTCTAGGTCATTCCTAGGGCCCTAGCTTCCCACCAGGCCAGATGTGTTTGCAGGATGACTGACAGGCCTCTGGCAGACCCTGAAATCCCTATGATCCCTAAAGGCAATAGCGATGTCCTTAGCTCCAGGGCTTTGGCCCCTTACCACCTGGTCCCTGTCCCATACCAGTGTCCTCTCTATAATTTCTGGCACCTCTAACCCCCATGCCTAGTCACCAGGGCCATCAGAGAGACTCAGAAATCGCTGCCTTGTACCAGAAGGCAGTCACCTAAGCTGAGCCTCTGGACCCATTAAGTCACTTCTGGGGCAGGTCCAGTGCAGACACAGGCGGGCATGCGGAGAAGAGCTGGGAAGTGGCTCTGGCGTGTCTAAGGCCAGCTGGAGCTTCCCACACCGAGGGCTTTGAAGCCTGGAATGAAGAGGTTGAAGGCAGGGAGGGTGCGGAGGTCCCGTCTCCCAGTTTCCGTGCATCCCCTCTCCCCACGCATCCCCTGCGCCCTCCACCCCGCCCGACCCCCTCCCGGTCTACGTTTGTTCTGCGGAGCCCATTCACTCCGGGCATCACAGGCCTGGCCAGGTGCGCTCCCCATCCTCGGGGTCCCCTGGCCACTGCATCGAGTGCAGAAGGACAGGAAGCAGAGCCCGCGGGGTTGGGTCCGGCGGCTGCCTGAGGCCCAGAGAAGTCCCCGCGTGCCCCAGGCCCTGGGCTGCGCCCCGGGGGACCAGCAGGCTCAGGACGCTGGCAAAGCAGCTCCCCTCCGAGTTGCCTGCGCCCATGCTGGGGCACCCCTGGCGGCCACTCCCAGCGCGCCCCAGGGCCCCGCGCCCAGCCGGTCCCCGTGACCCAGCTGGGTACTTGGATTTGCATTGGGATTTGGTTTAAGTTTTCCAAGAGGACTGCCCTGGCCACAGTGGAGCCCTCGGGGACATTGAAAACACCTGCTCTGCTGCGCCCTGGGGTGGGCGCATGGAAGGAGGGAGTGGGGTTCAGCCCTAAAAGGCTCCGCCTCTCACCTTGGGACACCCCCCCCATCCCACCTTCCAGCTACCCCAGGAACCTTCTGCAAATAAGAACATCAGCTCCAGATCATTTGATTTTTACTCCATTAATTTTCCGGCCCATTTCCAGATCTAGAGTTTTTTTTTTTTTTTTTTTTTCCTGCTCTGGTTAGAGACAGTGAAGAGGCAAAAGAAAAAGAAGGAAATCTAGATAGACTGTTTTAAAATCTTTCTAGAAATCTCCATACGGTTGGGGTTTTCCTTGATAGAGTTTGATGTTTATTGTAGAGGAAAGCCACTCAAGAAAACTTTCTTAGGATTTCACCCACAGCTCCAGCAAGAGGGGCTTGTCTGCATTCCCAGAGTTAACACAGCCGCTGTCAAATCTCAGGCACTCAGAAACTGTCTCAAGAGGAGAAACTTTAAAACAACTAATTTCAGAAAGGAGACCTTCCATGTAGGTTTTTTTTCTTACAGGGACCTTCAGTTTTTTGGATCCTTGGGTGTGAAGTAGTTTAGCGTCATTGCACCTTCTTAAATAAATCCCCCCCCCTTTTTCCTTTTTCTTTGCTTAAGGAAGGATTCATAAATGTGCAGATTTTTGGATCCTTGGGTGTGAAGTAGTTTAGCGTCATTGCACCTTCTTAAATAAATCCCCCCCCCCTTTTTCCTTTTTCTTTGCTTAAGGAAGGATTCATAAATGTGCAGATAAATATGTTGAAACAAAAGCAATGATCTCAGCATCTGACACACTTTTACGCTGTCAGATTCTACTGAAATCTTTTTTCTTAGAATGGGGGAAACCCGCAGTCATCATTCTCAGATGAAATCTGTTAAAAGATGATAGTTGAGTCTGTTTTCAGGCAATGAATCCAACGTATTCTTTCATCTGCCATTTATCTATCTGATCTATTTATGGAACTCTAACACACTGTAGGGGGGAAGCTATTAAATGATAAATCTATAGTTTCCACATTAGGACACAGACATGATCACACAACAGAGTTCTTTGGTCTACTCTATGTGTTGGTAGGTGGGAGCCAAACCTAGCCTGAGTGGTTGGCGTGTCTTAGAATGGTGATCTTCCCATAAAACCTTCACTGGACTTGGCGTGACTCAGAGCATCGC
>NW_021146660.1:0-25000 GCF_002837175.3 Physeter macrocephalus
AGGGGCTTCCCTGGTGGCGCAGTGGCTGAGAATCTGCCTGCCAGTGCAGGGGATACGGGTTCGAGCCCTGGTCTGGGAAGATCCCACATGCCACGGAGCAACTAGGCCCGTGAGCCACAACTACTGAGCCTGTGCATCTGGAGCCTGTGCTCCGCAACGAGAGAGGCTGCGACAGTGAGAGGCCCGCGCACCGGGATGAAGAGTGGCCCCCGCTCGCCGCAACTAGAGAAAGCCCTCGCACAGAAACGAAGACCCAACGCAGCCAAAAATATTTAAATAAATAAATAAATAAATAAAAAGTTTAAAAAAAAAAAATGGGCAAAGGACTTGAATTTTCTCCAAAGAAGATATACAAATGGCCAATAGGCACATGAATAGATGCTCAATGTCATCAGTCATCAGGGAAACGCAAAAAAGCACTAAGCTAGAATTTGAGCCTGGATCTGTCTGACTCCAGAGCCCTGAGCTTCCTGGGTCTGCTCTCTTACCGGCCCCCAACATGAGCCCACACCCTCTAAGCGCCTCTACCGGCCAGCCCAGGGAGCTGAAGCAGAGTCAGATCACCTGGCCACGGCGGCAGGGGGTGGGGCTGGCAATGGTGGGGCTGGGAGATGAGTTGGTCTTGGTGAAGTCTGAAAACCTGATTGCCAACATCCCTCAAACAAACAGTCCTGGTCTGTCTGGAGTTGCTGCTGGGCCCCAAAACAATGTCTGGGACATAGTAGTTGTTCAATATATATTTGTTCAATGAATGAACGCTGGTCCAGCTGGAACAGCCCCACAGGGGTGTCCTACCTGGGGAAAGAGGGCTGGGCCTTTGTACTCCACATAGGCCAGTCATTGGAGTGGTAGGTATGACTTTGGGTCATTTCCAGAGAGGGACTCAGGAGGGTGCCATCAGTCAGCCACCAACTTTCTCAGCAGCCGAGGAGTGAGCACCTCAGTCCAGAAGGTGGATCCAGGCACACACCACAGTCGCCACTGCAACGGGCAATTTGTCCTCTCCCTCCTGGCTGCTCAGTTCAGCTCAGCTACATTCAGTTCCCACTGACATGCATTCATTCATTCATTCACCACGCATATAACAGGCACTTACTATATGGCAGGCACTGTGCTGACCTCTGGAGTTATAAAGACCTACAAGGCAGACCCAGCCCCTGCCCCAAAGGAGCAACATTCAAGTGGGGGGATAGACACAGGAACAGACACCACAAGGTCACCTCTCTGCTTTCATCTCCTCTCTCTTTCTCTCCGTTTCCTCCACTCCAACCCCACTTGCCTCCCTGCTGTGCCTCAAATACACCAGGCACCCTCCTGCCTCAGGACCTTTGCACATACTGAGTCTTTGAAATCCACAGTGTATTGACACTGACAGCCCATCTCAACTCACATTAGCCACAGTTCAAGTGCTCAGTCATCTCATGTGGCTAGTGGCTGCTGTGCTGGACAGTGCAGCTCTGAGTAGTAGAAGGCAGGGCACTCTCAGCTGCTGGCCACAGGGCCCTGGGCATGACTTGACCCACGTTTTCCTTGACTTCAATAAATCACAAACCACTGAGAAGATCTGTTCTGTCTCTGGCAGATCCATCAATGCCCTGAAGTCTATCTGCAACCCTGCCATGTTCCTGTCATTAATTCCTTCATTAAGAAAGTTAGCTTTTATTGACACTTACTGTGTGCCTGGCACTGTTACGAGCCTTTGCATACTTAACTCATTTAAGCCTCTTGATGACTGTATTTGGTAGACACAATCATTATGCCCATTTTATAGGTAAAGAAATTGAGGTTCACCTCCTACATTGTTGGTGAGAATGTAAATTGGTGCAGCCACTATGGAAAACAATATGGAAGTTCCTCAAAAAACTAAAAATAGAGTTGCCATATGATCCAGCAATCCTACTCCTGGGCATATATCTGAACGAAACTATAATTCAAAAAGATACATGCACCCCTATGTTCAATGCAGTACTATTTACAATAGCCAAGACATGGAAGCAACCTAAATGTCCATCGACAGATGAATGGATAAAGAAGATGTCGTATATATATATGCGTGTGTGTGTGTGTGTGTGTGTGTTTGTATATATATATGTGTGTGTGTGTGTGTATATATGTGTGTGTGTAGATATATGTATATATGTGTGTGTGTGTATATATATATATATATATATATATATATAATGGAATATAACTCAGCCATAAAAAATGAAATAATGCCATTTGTAACAAAAATGGATGGACCTACAGATTACCATACTAAGTGAAGTAAGAAAAAGACATACCATATGATATCATTTATATATGGAATCTTAAAAAATGACACAAATGAACTTATCTCAGAAACAGAAACAGACTCAGACATAGAGAACAGACTTGTGGTTGCCAAGGGGCAGGGGGGAGGGGTGGATTAGGAGCTGGGGACTCTAGCAGATGCAAACTATGATATAGGGAATGGATCAACAACAAGGTCCTACTGTATAGCACGGGGAACTATATTCAATATCCTGTGATAAACCTAATAGAAAAGAATATTAAAAAGAATATATATATATATAAAACTGAATCACTTTGCTGTACACCAGAAACTAACACACATTGTGAATTAACTATACTTCAAAAAAATAAATTAGGGGCTTCCCTGGTGGCGCAGTGGTTAAGAATCCGCCTGCCAATGTAGGGGACATGGGTTCGAGCCCTGGTCCGGGAAGATCTCACTTGCCGCGGACCAACTAAGCCCATGCGCCACAACTACTGAGCCTGCACTCTAGAGCCTGCGTGCCACAACTACTGAAGCCCACGCACCTAGAGCCCGTGCTCCACAACAAGAGAAGCCACCACTATGAGAAGCCCGCACACCGCAACGAAAAGTAGCCTCTGCTCTCCGCAACTACAGAAAGCCCGCGCAGCAACAAAGACCCAACGCAGCCAAAAATAAATAAATTAAATAAATAAATATATTTTTAAAAAATAAATTAAAAGAAAAGAAATTGAGCTTCAGCGAGGTCAAGACGCATGCTCAAGTCACACAGTTCTATAAGAGGAAGAGCTAGATGTGAAAACCCGGAAGGCTGGCTGCAGAGCCTGTGCTCACACCTGTTACACTGCTCTCACTCACTCATTCACTCATTTATCAAACACTGGGCCCTGGAATCAAGGTGGGGTTACACTGGGCCGGCACATCAGGAGCCCTGGGGCCAGGTCCTTCTCTGCCCAGGTGGCCTTGGGCAAGACTCCATCCCTCTCTGAGCTTCAGTTTCCCCTTCTGTGGATTTAAGGAGCTGGGTCATCCTAACTCACAGCTCTCCTGCAGATAGGACCTCTGCAGCCAGACTTGAAAATGAATTCCCCAGGAATTCAACATCTGGCCCCAGAAGGGAAATCCTCTGGTCCCAAGGAAATCCTCACATCTCAGCTCTCATGCCAACATTGGCTGGTAACCCCCCAACTAAAGGTGAAAAGTTGGCCCAAAACATGGATGACCACACACCCCTAAAAGAGCTAGAACATTTACTCTATGCCTTATGTACGTCATTGCATTTCATCCTCACAATAACCTGATGAGGCAGCAGTGTTATTACACCCATTTTACAGATGTGAGAGACTGAGGCCCAGTGTGGTTTAACTTACCCAGGGTCAAACGTAGAAGAATCACACACACTCACCTTACAACCCAGCGTTCCCACTCCTGAGAATCTAGCCTAGAGAAATGAAAACTTAGGTTCGCACAAAAACACGGATGTTTATGGCAGTCTATGCATGATTGCCCCAAACTGTAGACAACCCACATGTCATTCAACAGGTGAATGGAGAAGCAAACTGTGGTACATCCACACCACAAAATACTACTCAGCCATAACCAGGAATGGACAACTAAGACACACAGCAATTTGGACGAATCTCAAATCCATTACATTGGGCAAAGGAAGCCAGACTCAAAAGTTCACATACTGTAGGATTCCATTTATACGACATTCTTGAATGGCTAAAACTATAGGGACAGAAAACAGATAAGTGGTTGCCAGGGGCTGGGGGAGGTGGAGGGGGCTGACTAGAAAGGGGCACGAGGAGGGAACTTTTGGGGTGCTAGAATTATTTTGTGTGCTGGCTGTGGTGGTAGTTACATCACACAGTGTCTACCTGTGTTAAAATTCAAAGAACTGTACACACACACATACACACCCAAAGCAGAATCCTAGCCCCAGGATAGGCAACTCCATGAAATTGACAGCAGGTTGCCTGTTGTCACTGGCTGTGGCCCAGCTGGAAAACACCATTTCTTCTTCAAGGGACTCAGCCTAGGAGACCCAGGGAAGTCCGGCGTTATGCAAATTAATGCTTAAAAGTACTGAAGGAGTGGGGAGAGTGATTGCTAATGGGTACAGTGCCTCATTTTGGGCTGCTGAAAATGTTTTGGAACTAGATAAAGGTGGTGGTTGTACACCATTGTGAATGGGCTAAATACCATTGAATTGTTCACTTTAAAATGGTTAATTTTATGCTATGTGAATTTCATCTTACTTTTTAAGAAGTTTCAAACAAGAAAAAAAAAAAGTATCCAGGGATAACTGTGCCCTAAATCTACCCCAAGGAAGCCAAGCCTCAGAGAGGTGAAGTAACTTGCCCAAGGCCACACAGCCAGTAGGAGGCTGACCCTGAGTCAGTCTGCCTCCAAAGCTTGAGTCCTTTTCATGGGCAGATGTGATAGAATGGGTTAAATATTACCCCCAAAAGTGAGTGGTTATTACCTAGAAGCTCTAGCCGACCTTTTCTCCTTTGCCAAGGACAACCTCTGATCAGTATACGTGTGGCTTCAAAGAACATATTTTTCAAACCAAAACCAGCGACACACAGCCTAGTCCAGGTTTCCTTCCTCCCTGAATGGTGTGACCTGATTTACATGAAAAGTCTTCCAGGGCTGTAAACAAGAAACCTGGGCCAATATATTGTACGGTAATGAACCCCTTCCCCCAAAGGATCACAATTCTGTGAAAGTAGAACGATTCTAGAAAATCAAGGCTGAGCACCGCTGTGCACATTTGCACAGAAAAAAAACCTTCTGAGCAAGACAGGGAAGAGGAATGCCTTATTCTGTGGGGTAGGAAGGGAAAGCAGGGGACGTGTGATGTTGAAATGGCCCCCCAAGGGCAGCAGGTGCCTTTTTCTGCTGGGTTTCAGCCAGTCTTAGGCTGGGAGGCAAAGGGGTGTACAAGATGACTGCCCGCAGAAGCCTCAAAGCAGTTTCTCCAAACCGGAATGCCCCAAGTGCCAGAAAGAGTTGTTTCCCAACCGTCTTGAGACTGAGGTTTTCGAGGAGGGGCGTGATCCTCGTTACAGGGTCACTGAGGCAGACAGCAGAGTCAAACCTCAGCCTTGCAAAACAGCAACACTCTTGAGTGAACCCAGCTGGGAACAAAGGAAGTATGAGTCAACCCCAAAAGGTTCTTTTAAAAAGGCTGTATTAGGGTGCCACAGCCGCTGGGCTGGGAGACAGAGTTTGCATGAGCCTGGGGCTGGGGCTCTGGGGGCCAAGCCCTCAGCCATCCTCAGGGACCTGTGGGCAGAGAGCCAGCTGCAGAGAGCCGGCTGGACTGGGCAGTGCCAGTCCAGGAGCTCGCAGGACAGCCCTTCCTTCCAGGGAGCCCTTAGATGAGGGGAAAAGAACGCCAGCTATGCGCAAGCGTTACCTCTGAGCCACACCTCCCTGTCAGGGAGTTCTGATGAGGCCCCATTTTACAGACAGAAAGACTGAGTCTGATCTCTCTACTCATTTCTCCACTTCAGGTATTCACCTGGGACTTCCCTGGCAGTCCGGTGGTTAAGACTCTGAGCTTCCACTGCAGGGGGCATGGGTTCAATCCCTGGTCAGGGAACTAAGATCCCACATGCCGCCGGCCACAGCCAAACAAAAACAAACGAACAAACAAAAAAACAAGTATTCGCCAAATGCCTGCTATATGCCAGGCAGTGGGATGCAGGAGTAAACAAATCAGACGAGGACTCTTGAGTTTATGAAATTTATAGCTTCGTGAAGGGTGAGGAGATAGAGGCCGTGTATGTGTATGGGTGATGTGTATGCAGGGGGCCAGGGAGACGGTCTTTATCTGGAAAGGCTCTGTCAGCTGGCGATGTTTAGTCTGAGACCTGAAGGATGAGAAGGAACCAGTGATTCGAGGAAGGGCACTCCTGGCAGAGGGAACAACACAGGCAAAGGCCCTGAGGTGGGAATGACCTTGTGAGGAACAGAGAGGCCAGCATGGGTGGGTGACCTGACTGGCGGGTAGTGGGCGGTGAGGTCAAGAGGTCGGCGGGGGCCTGATCAGGCAGAGACTCACGTTTTGTTCTAAATGCAACAGGGATTCTCTGGAGGGTTGAGAGAGCGAGGGAAAGAGAGGTGTGCTCTGACTTCCATTGTTAGCAGATGCTGTCGGGGCAGAGGCGCAGGGAGATCAGCCAGGAGGCCTGCAGTAACTGGAGATGCCGAGGCTTGGGCAGGAGGTACGAGGAGATGAGGGGAAGCGGCTGGTTTCAGCTCAACCCCTGGTGGCCCGATAAGGGATGACAAAGAGAGGAGTCAAGGATGATGGCCTGGTTTGGAACTTGAGCAACTGGGTGACTGAGACAAGGACAATATGAGCAAGTCACCCAGCCAGGACCTGACTCTGCCCTTCCCCCTGTGATTCCCATCACCGGCTCCCCCCCACCCCCCGCCAGAAAAGCCTAGAGTGCTCACGGCCGGCCGCATTCAAGGACCGCTGTGCTCCGACCTTCTAGCTTCTCCATCCTCATCCCCACCTCACGCTGCTCCACAAGGCGCTCTCCCCACTCTCTGCCCTGACACGCCACGCTCACGCTCGGTCCCACCTCCTCACCTTTGCTTTCTCCCTTCCTCCAGCCTGTTCCTCCTGCCTGAGGGCTCTCCCTCCCCCTGGGACTGAGTGGAAGCCCCACCCCCTTCTACGGAGGCCTCTGAAGGGCTATCTGGGGCAGCAGCTCTAAAGCGAGTCCCTACTTGATTAGAATTCCCGCTTCACCACCTCCCAGCAGGGGATCCTGAGCAAGTTCCTTAATGGGATTCAGTTTCTTCATCTGCAAAATGGGTTGAAAATAAAAGTACCCACCACATGTGGGTAGGTGCAGGATTAACAAAGGACCACTCCTGGCCACTCCAACATAACGAAGGTTAGCCAGTGTTACTTCCAGGTGGAACAGAAGTGGCGTGGGGAAGCAACTGCTCTCTGATTCGTCCGTGCTCAGGCCTCTGTGCTCACTCAGGGAAGCACGTATGGGTGTATGAAGAGGCTGGCGCCCACGAGGACTGTCCCATTCATGGCTGAGTCTCCAAGGTCTCACCGATGGATGCATGAATGACTGCATGTTCCCCTGCACGGAGGACTTACTACCCCTCTTTTACAGGAGGGGAAACTGAAGCCCAGGGCCATATGGCTGGATATGCTGATAGTGGATTGCTTCACCAGTCATTCACTCTGGCCAGTTGGACCCGGGTGACCCCTGAGAAGGGGTCCCAAGGTGCACCCACATTTCCTGAGGCAGCTGTGCCCTGGCCAGCCTAGGTAGTGTGTGACTTTCCTCGGGCTCTTACAGTTGGCTTCGTGCCACAGATGCCACAGCCAGCGAGCCTGCAGCTGGCAGTGGGGACAGATGTCCTGCCCTCATTAACATCCCCTCCACCCACTGCAGCCAGAGGAGTGAGAATAGGAAGCCACAAGTCAGACCAAGCTGAGGTCTTGGTGCCCACCGCCGCTGCTGTACAGTGTCTGCTGGAAACCAGACCAAGAGGTTTACAGGAATCGGGACCTCTGAGCAGCACTGAATGTGAAAGCAACTCTCTCTCTCTCTCTCTCTCACACACACACACACACACGCACACACATGTGTGTGCACACGCATATGTGCACGCACACACACACACACACACCCCTCATACAGGTACATGCAGAGACGATCATAAGGCAGGCAGGTGCAAGGCACACACACTCCTGTCCCTACAAACCACCACCCATCCAAGTGGTCAGCTCTCACCAGCCCCACCCACCAGGAAGCCCCCTCCAGCAATCATTGCTGCTCAGAAGTGGGGGAGACCTGGGCTGGGGTCCTGGCTCTCTCTCTCTGCTGGCTTGGTGCCTTCCACAAAGGATTTACCCTCTCTGGACCTCAGTCTCCCTCGTTACTAAAGTTGAGATAATTATAATCATAACAAGAACCCTTGTCCTTGAGAGGGGTTGCATGGCCAGCCAAGCAGGCAGTAGGTACTCAGTAAAAGCTCATTAAAGGAACAAGAATGACATTTGTGGCAGATGAGGGCTGGCCATGTTTACAGGAGGAGCCCTGTGAATGCTCCCAGTGACTGCAGGAGGCCAGAGGGCTCTCATCTCACAGAAGAGGAAACTGAGGCCCTGAGGGTCGTGGTGTCTTGTCCAAGTCACCAAGGTCAGCAGCGGAGCCCACTCTACTGACCCCAGCCTCGCCTGTCTGCATGGGGGACAGGTCTAGGCACAAACCCACCGCGGCCCACCCAGTGCTGTCCCAGGGGAGGCTGCCTGGCCCGCCACACTCCCCACAGGTCCTGAAGGGGTCCCCGGGCAGCTGGCGTCAGGGGCCAGTGAGCAGGGGACCTGGCAGCTGCATGGTGGGAGCTGAGGCAAGGATAGAGAGGCCCAGAGAGAGAAGGGGACTTGCCCAGGGTTACCCAGCATATCAGTTTCCTAGGGCTGATGTAACGAATGAACCTGATGGCTTAAAACAACAGAAATGTATTCGCTCACAGTTCTGGAGGCCAGAAGTCTCAAATCAAGGTGGCTGCACGATTCCAGTCTCTGCCGCCTTCTTCTTATGGCCCCTGCCCCCCCATTCCCCGCTCCCCACCCCCATGTCTGTGTGTCTCAAACCCCCCTCTGCCTTTTTCTCTTATAAGGACACCTGGTGATAGATTTAGGGCCCGCCCTACATCCAGGAGGGTCTCATCTCCAGATCCTTAATTACATTTGCAAAGACCTTCCTCCCTCCCCAAATAAAGTCACATTCACAGGTTCTGGGGTGTAGGACACAGACCTATCTCTTTGGGGGACACTGTTTAACCCACTACACCCAGTAAGTCAGGGTTAGTACCAGGCAGAACTCTCCCCACACCCCAGCCCTGATCTGCGCTATCATTACCAAGACCACAGGTGGGACAAGGGACAGATTCTGGAGCCTTCGAGCCTGGCTTGGAATCCTGACCTTACCTCTTATTTGCTGTGAGACCTCAGGCAAGTAACTTACCCTCTCTGTCCCTCTGTTTCTTCACCTGTAAAATGAGTATAAGCTAGTCCATTATCCTTCTCGTAATGGAAATGAAGTGAGTTGATAAACATAAAACCTCAGAGCAGTGCCTGCCTGGAACCTAGAGAGGTCTCAATAAATGTTTGATAACTAAATACATAAAACCGTGTCTGGCACACTGTGAATGCTCAGTAAATGCTAACTATCATCTGAGGGCGCCTGGTAAAAAGGATTCCTTACCAATCATCTCCTGGTTCCCCTCCTTACTCCCCTGCTCCCTGGAGAGAGACAGAGAGGGTCACAATAGTCCCATTTGTCAGATGGGACCACTGAGCCCTGGTGGTAGGGGGCAGCCCAAATCTAGCATCCTGGCCCCACTGAGGGTACCGTGTGCTGGCTCCCAGACTAGATCTGACCCCTGACAACATCTTCAAAGCAAAAAGAAAAGCAGAACAAGTTAGCAGGTGTTTCCTAGAGTTAAAGCTAACCACAGGGACAGTAAGACAAAGACTAGTGGTTCCCAGAGGGTGATCCCCGGGCCAGCGTCACCTGGGGACTTGTTAGGAATGCACGTTCTCACTGTTGCCTGAAGTTGGGGACCACTGGCCTAGGGGTGCAAAGCACAGGTGGAGAGCTGGCCCCCATGAGCTAGAGTTATTATCTGCCACCTAAGAGCTCTGTGGCCTCAGGCACATCCCTTCATGTCCCGCAGCATCCACTTCCCAGATGGAAACGACGTGTCTGGCTCCTGGGGCTGCACCTCAGTGAGTTCAGACCTGGCGCAGTGCAAGCGCTGATCACTGTAATTATTCCCTAGGACTAACTTGCATTTGACATTATGAACTTCTTTGTGTGCGTGCGTGTGTGCACGTGTGTGTGTGTGTGTGTGTGTATGCACACGTGCACAGTGAACACTTTTCCTTTTAGGAAGGGATGAAAACTGTAGATATTAGTTGGTTTCTTCAAAACTCCATACTTTGTATTGCATTTGACATTATGAACTTCCATGTGTGCGTGCGTGTGTGCACGTGTGTGTGTGTGTGCACGTGTGTGTGTGTGTGTGTGTGTGTATGCACACGTGCACAGTGAACACTTTTCCTTTTAGGAAGGGATGAAAACTGTAGATATTAGTTGGTTTCTTCAAAACTCCATACTTTGTAAATTTTTTTAAAAAATAATTAATTATTTAATTTTTGGCTGCAATGGGTCTTCGTTGCTGCGGGGTTTCTCTACTTGCGGTGAGCGGGGGCTACTCTTCGTTGCAGTGCACGGCCTTCTTATTGCAGTGGCTTCTCTCGTTGCAGAGCACGGGCTCTAGGTGCATGCGCTTCAGTAGTTGTGGCACGTGGGCTCTGTAGTTGTGGCTCACGGGCTTAGTTGCTCCGCGGCATGTGGGATCTTCCTGGACCAGGGCTCGAACCTGTGCCCCCTGCGTTGGCAGGCGGATTCTTAACCACTGTGCCACCAGGGAAGTCTTAGAATTTTAATATTAAAATACTTGCACATTTCATTCTCACAAACGTCCCCACGAGTGCCCCCTGCATTGGCAGGCGGATTCTTAACCACTGTGCCACCAGGGAAGTCTTAGAATTTTAATATTAAAATACTTGCACATTTCATTCTCACAAACGTCCCCACGAGGTCGTTTTTAACAGGCAAGAAAATCAGGGAACAAAGAAGTTAGGTAGCGGCCCACGGTCATACAGCAGGTCAGTGTGGAGCGATTCTGACCTCACACACCGGTCCCAGAGCCCACACTTGGCACCCCTCAGCTCCGTGGCCCTGGGGGACCAGAGACTCAGTGGGGAAATGAAGGAATAGAGAGAGGCAGTGGGGTGTGGAGGAGCTGGGCAGGACACAGCGAGAGCGGCCAAGGGTGGGGGCAGGTGGGCTGGGCAGAAAGCCCTGGGGGTCTCCGACAGCAAGGGGTGGGGGGGACAGTGGGAGAGTGGGCCCTGCTGCAGAATCACCCCTGCCTGGGCCTCACTAAGCAAAGCAGGGCTTGTCTGGGCCCTTCCGGAAGGCAGTTATCAGCCGCCTTGAGCCGTGCACTCCCTTCACAGCAGTAATCCCACTTCTTGGAAACCCTCCTAAGGAAATTCTCCCCTTCCTCCTCCTGGGGCTAAGCTACTAAGAGGGTGGCTTTGTCTCTCAGCCCGGGGACCACACACATTTCCTGAGAAAGGCGAGGCTACTGGGTGTAAGGCGCTCCCCTCCCCCCAGCACCTGGTGGGAAGGGTGGATGGGAAGGGTAATGCGGTGGGGTATGGAAGGCGGAGGGCTGAGGGGCCCTGTGGGTGGCCAAGGCCAGGCCGGGGCTCATTAACCTTTCTGATTTCCTCCAGAGACCATTTTTGGGCTGAATTTTTTTCTGAATGTTATTTAATTGTTTAATTCCCTGTCCATGTGGCACCCAAAATCGATCGTGTGTGTGTGTGTGTGTGTGTGTGTGTGTGTGTGTGGTTTTTTTCATCGAGGTATATACAACCTACATACAGTAAAGTGTACAGCTTTGTGAATTTTTACACCTACGTACACATTTGTAAACCGAGACCCAGATCAAGATTCGAGCCCTGGCTACTCCAAGCGTGGTCCTTAGAACAGCAGCATCCACCTCTCCAGGGAGCTCTTTGAAATGCAGAACTGCAGACCCCACCAGCATCTCATGGGTCAGAACTGCTTCCACTGAACAAGACCCCAGGGGGTCAATCAGGTCCTGGGTTTGCAAGCAGGCTCAGCCGTGCCTGGACCTCACTCTCTCACCAGGCCTCACTCTCTCACGACTGCTCAGAGAGCCTTTCCAACTGAGGGGAGTCACACAGCAGGTGACTAACGGGTCCAGGGCACCAGTTGCCCCAACCAGGCCTCTTGCCCTGGACATTGCTACTTTGTGTCTCTACTTACCCATCTGCAAATAGGCACAAAGCTCTCTTCCCAACCGCCCCCCACAGCCGTGGGAACCCTTGTAACACTGGGGGCTTGTGCCCCACCGGGCACTTTCTCAGGCATGTCTGTGCACCGCCTCACTTAAGCCAACAAGCTTAGAAGGCAGGAACTAGTATTAATATCAACACCGTATCGATACAAATATATCATCTCAATAACGGGCCATTTTACAGGGCAGAAAACCAAGGCTTGGGGAGGTTAGACAACTTTCCCGAGATCACTACAAAGCAGTGCAGCCAAGATCTGAACCCAATCTGTCTGAATCCAGAGCCCTAACTGATTTTAACCTGAGTCTCTCACACAGTGAGCAACATGGGATGTACCTCCAGCAAGCTAGTTTAAGAAAGAAAGCTTCTTTCTTCTCTTTCTTCCTTTGGGAAACAACAAAAACAAAAACAAAAAAACGAAAAACCCAACCACAAGAATAACGCATGCACATGATGTAAACAAAAATTCAAAGCATCCAAAGGCTTTGCAGGAGAAAGTCGGCTTCCCTCCCACGCCATCCCCAGCCTCCCATTACCCTCCCTGGAGGCAATCCCTGTGATCAGTTTCTCGTGCCCCTTTTCAAAGATGCTCTGCGTGGACAGCACGTGGAAATACATACTGTGTTTTCTCACTTATATTGTACAAATGGGGGCAGACTCTATATCCAGACCTGCTCCTTGCTTTTACTGCCCTGCACTTCGTCTTCCTATCAGCCCATAAAACCCGGGTTATAGTATGGCTGTGCTGTAATTCACCTCGCTGCCTCCAGATTGCCCGGCACACGGGTCGTCTCCAGTCTTTTATGACCACAGCATTGCTGTGCCCAGGCCCCGTGCACTCCCATTCTTTCGAGCTCCAAAGAGCATTTCTGTAAGATGCCACCCAGAGGTGAAACGCCCAGCTCTGGGTGTGTGTGTGGTTTCAGGCTTAGCAGATACAAGGGGCATTTCTTATCTGCCAGCCTTGGACCGGGCTCAAGATGCCTGGAGCCTCTGGTGCCCAGATCCTGGGTGGGGGCTGATGGGAGGGGGCCCAGGGTAGGGAAGGTCAGTGCTTTCCAAGAAACTAAAAATGGAACCAGAGAAAGGTGTTAGCAGCTCCTTGGGAGAGAGGCTGTGCAGCCACTCCTCCAGAGATAAGGGTCTGGAGCTTCCCTTTCCCTGAACGTCCTGGGGGACAGCCCTGCCACACACCCAGCCCACTCGCGTCCCTCGAGGCCTCTCAGACCTGAGCTTTGCCTTGGACCAGGGCCTGGAAGGCAGCGGAAGATTTTCTGTGTGTTCGCTTCATCGACGGTCATACGGCAGCGACGTGCCAGGCCGCATTGGTGCTAACCTCCCTGGGCCAGGCAGAGCCCCTCTTTTCGTTCCACAGCTATTTGTTGGGTGCTAGCCAGGTGCCAGTGTTTATTTCAAGTTCCAGTGACTGTGTAGACATTAGTTCACTTAATCCTTGAAAATATGCCGTGAGGTGGGTATGGTTATTATGCCCTTTTTACAGATGAGGAAACAGAGGCCTGACAGGTTAAGAACCACATCAAGGTGACACAGCTAATGAGGAACAGAGCCCATGTCCTCACCATTAAGCTGCGGGCAGTGGCTCTCACGGGTGGGTGAGCTCCAGCAGCCCCTGAGGGACTTGTTAAAACATGTTGTGCTCTCCACATCCCCCCCAAGTTCTTGACTCCATAGGTATGAGTTGGTCGTCAAGGCCCTCAGACCAGGGATTCCTCACGAAAGGTCTCATGTGCGCCCACCCCCACCCCACGGCCTGTAGCCTCGGCTTCACCAGTGACCCCCAACCCCAAATAAGGAGCCACTCAGGACACACCCACCAGAAGGTGCAAAATGAAAAAGAGACCAGGCGCGGTGAGGGAAGGCGGAGCCGCTGCTTGCTGCTGGGGTGAAGGTGGTACAACACTACAGACATCTGTTTGGCAGCACTGACTGAGGCTGGACGCAACCCCGCAATCCCACCTCTGAGTCTGCGAGACTCAGAGAAATGCAGCTGCGTGTTCACCCAAAGACAGACAAGAGTGCTCGGATCGGCGCTATTCATAACTGCCCAGCTGGGGACACAGAACTCATCGATAATAGAGCAGATAAATAAACTGTGGTCTATTCATACAACAGAATGCTATACAGCAATGAGGATGAACTAAGGTAACCACACACATAACAGAGTGAGGAACACAGACCTAGCGTTCAGACAAAGAAGCCAGACACAAAAGAGGACACGCTGCAGGACTGCATTTACGAGGAACAGGGCAGGGACTCTGGTGACAGAGTCTGAAGGCCAGGGACCTGTTGGGGGAGGGGCATCGGCTGTGCAGGGCGGGTGGGAGCTGCCAGGAGCTGCCTGTCCTCTGTCTCAGTCTGGTGGCCACCACACGAGCGTGCACACAGGCATGCGCACATGTGACATTCCATCAAAGTTCTGGGAACTCTGCTATTTACGTTTTCCCACAATAATTTACTTTACAATACAATAAAATTTATTTTAATTGTAGCAAAATACACATAAAACGTACCATCTTAACGATTTTTAAGCGTCCAGTAGTGGTAAGTAGGTTCATATTGCTGATAGGCAATCTCGGGATCTCTTTCCCCCTCACGAAACGGAAAGTCTACACCTAGGAAGAAACCACGCCCCATCTCTCCACTCCCTCCAGTCCCTGGCAACCACCATTCCACTGCGTCTCTGTGACTATAACTATTCTAGGGACACATATAAGTGGAATCATACAACAGCTGTCCTTTTGCGACGGGCTTCTTTCACTGAGCCTATAGTGACCGTAAGGGTCACCCATGCTGTAAGATGTCAGAATTTCCTTCCTTTTTAAAGCTGAGTAATATGCCGTTGTATGGGTACACCACATTTTGTTTATCCATTCCCCCGTGATGGACACTTGGGTTGTTTCCACCTCTTGGCCATTGTGAACAATGCTGCTATGAACGTGGGTGTGCAAATGCACAATTTTGTTTTACGATTTCACACCCACAAATGACGAGGCATGGAGGCTGGCAGGACAGAGGTTCTAAGGCAGAGTTCTGGAGTCAGACTGGGTTGGAGACCCAGCCCGGGCACTGTCAAACTGTGTGACCTTGGGTCAGACACTTTCCCTCTCTGAGCTTCCATCCTTATGTCCTCATCTGTACAGGGTGAATAATGGAGAGCACTTAGCATATCAGCTACTGTTACTATTCTCACCATCATCACCCCCCCCAACACACACACACACAGCCTCTGTACTCAGCTCCCAGACCCCAGAAAGGGTTTTGATCTCCCTAGATCAGTCATTATCACAGAGTGGGGCAGGGGCCAGGAGAACCCCCCGAGGAGTGCCAAAACAATTGAAAATCCAAAGGCTGCCTTCTTTTCCTGAAGGCCAGGATCTCCCTGTTTTTCAGTAGGGGTGGGGGGCGGGGGGCCGTGGAGATGTGGAGGGAGGCTTCTTACTAGGAACGGAGTGAGTTATTGAGGGTCATTAAAAATGGGACAGTTTTAACTGTACTTAATTGCCCTCCAATCCTTTGTTACCACCAAGCTGATTTCTCTTCAGTTACAAGCTGCTCGCAGTTGTGTCCTGTGTCCCCAGGGCCCAGGGGTCCTCAAGCCCCTGAGATCTCGGCATCGTGCAGTTTCTGGGCAGAGGGTCCTAGCGCTTGGCAGCTGGGCCCCCTCACGCACACATCTGTCTTAAACCAGAGGGTTTAGTCCTCGCATGTGGAGGTGTATTAAGATCCACATTCCCAGCCCCATTTCTCTACAGCATCGGATGCGGGGCTGGGGTGGACCCCCAGAACCTGCATTTTAATAAAACTGCAGAGGCTTCCCTGGTGGCGCAGTGGTTGAGAATCTGCCTGCCAATGCAGGGGACACGGGTTCGAGCCCTGGTCTGGGAAGGTCCCACATGCCACGGAGCAACTAGGCCCGTGAGCCACGCAGCTGGGCCCCCTCACGCACACATCTGTCTTAAACCAGAGGGTTTAGTCCTCGCATGTGGAGGTGTATTAAGATCCACATTCCCAGCCCCATTTCTCTACAGCATCGGATGCGGGGCTGGGGTGGACCCCCAGAACCTGCATTTTAATAAAACTGCAGAGGCTTCCCTGGTGGCGCAGTGGTTGAGAATCTGCCTGCCAATGCAGGGGACACGGGTTCGAGCCCTGGTCTGGGAAGGTCCCACATGCCACGGAGCAACTAGGCCCGTGAGCCACGGCTACTGAGCCTGCGCGTCTGGAGCTTGTGCTCTTCAACAAGAGAGGCCACGACAGTGAGAGCCCCGCGCGCTGCGATGAAGAGTGGCCCCCACTCACCGCAACTAGAGAAAGCCCTCGCACAGAAACGAAGACCCAACACAGACAAAAATAAAAATAAATAAATAAATAAAAAACCCCACAATTTGCTAAAAAAAAAATAAAATAAATAAAATAAATAAATAAAACTGCAGGAGAGGCCACAGTCCACGCTTGGAACTACCCGGCGCCCACCTCGTCCCGGCCTCCTCTGCCTGTGGGGGCCCGTGGGTACCGGGTCCTCTGTGCTCACCTGCCCCAGCACTATGGTTCTGGGCCAAGGCGAGAAGATGTTCTCTTCTAGAAAGTTTTAAAATAACAGTTCTATTGAGATACAACCCACGAACCATACACTTCACCCATTTAAAGTGGTTTCCAGTGAATTCACAGAGTTGTGCAACCATCACCACAATCAATTTCAGAACGTTCTCATCATCCCAAAAAGACACCCTGTACCCATTTACGGTCCCTCCCCACATCCCCTCCCCCCAGCCCTAGGCAACCACTAGTCTACTTTCTGCCTCTACGGATTCGTATTTAAACAATTCCTATAAATGGAATCATATAAAATGTGGTCTTTTGTGTCTGGCTTCCTTCAAATAGCATGTTCTGAAGGTTGATCTGTGGTATAGCATGTGTCAGCACTTCATTATTTTATTTTTTACATCTTTATTGGCATATAATTGCTTTACAATGTTGTGTCAGACTTCACTCATTTTTTATGTTATTTTATTTATTTTTTATACAGCAGGTTCTTATTAGTTATCCATTTTATACATATTAGTGTATAGATGTCAATCCCAATCATCTCCCAATTCATCCCACCCCCTACCCGCCGCCACATCCAGATCTAGAGTCTGTCATACGGAGTGAAGGAAGTCAGAAAGAGAAAAACAAATATCGTATATTAACGCATATACGTGGAATCTAGAAACAAGGTACTGATGAACCGGTTTGCAGGGCAGAAATAGAGGCACAGATAAAGAGACTTCCTTCATTTTTATCGCCAAATGATATTCTGTCATACACCCAGGAGCTTTTTTTTTGATTGATTGGTGATCTTTTTGCGGGGGCGTCTTCCTTGCTGTGTGCAGGCTTTCTTTAGTTGCGGCGAGCGGGGGCTACACTTCATTGTGGTGTGTGGGCTTCTTATTGCTGTGGCTTCTCTTGTTGTGGAGCCTGGGCTCTAGGTGTGCAGGCTTCAGTAGTTGCAGCACCTGGGCTCAGCAGTTGTGGCTCACGGGCTCTAGAGCGCAGGCTCAGTATGTGTGGCACATGGGCTTAGTTGCTCCGCATCATGTGGGATCTTCTTGGACCAGGGATCGAACCTGTGTCCCCTTCATTGGCAGGCGGATTCTTTTTTTTTTTTTTTTAATAAATTTATTTATTTATTATTTATTTTTGGCTGTGTTGGGTCTTCGTTGCTGCACGCCGGCTTTCTCTAGTTGTGGCGAGCGGGGGCCACTCTTCGTTGCAGTGTGCAGCTTCTCATTGCTGTGGCTTCTCTTGCTGCGGAGCACAGGCTCTAGGCACTCAGGCTTCAGTAGTTGTGGCACTCGGGCTCAGTAGTTGTGGCTCGAGGGCTTTAGAGCTCAGGCTCAGTAGTTGTGGCGCACGGGCTTAGTTGCTCCGCGGCATGTGGGATCTTCCCAGACCAGGGCTCGAACCCGTGTCCCCTGCATTGGCAGGCAGATTCTTAACCACTGCACCACCAGGGAAGTCCCACCCAGGTGCTTTTATTTATTTATTTTTTATGTTTTTATTTATTTTTGGCCTCGAGGCATATGGGATCTTAGCTCCCTGACCAGGGATCGAACCCATGCCCCCTGCACTGGAAGGCAAAGGCTTAACCACTGGACCGCCAGGGAAGTCCCCATCCAGGAGCTTTTAAAACATACTGATGTGGCCGCCCCACCCCAGACGGATCCAATTAGTTGGAGGGGAGGGGACGGGACAGGATTTATAAAGCTCCCTGGACAGACTAGGAGAATCCCTGATGTCACTCCTTCAAAACTCCAAGCCATAAAAAAAAGATAAAATCTTGGGGCTTCCCTGGTGGCGCAGTGGTTGCGCGTCCGCCTGCCGATGCAGGGGAACCGGGTTCGCGCCCCGGTCTGGGAGGATCCCACGTGCCGCGGAGCGGCTGGGCCCGTGAGCCATGGCCGCTGAGCCTGCGCGTCCGGAGCCTGTGCTCCGCAACGGAAGAGGCCGCGGCAGAGGGAGGCCCGCATACCACAAAAAAAAAAAAAAAAAAAAAAAAAGATAAAATCTTGCCATCTGTGATGAGGTGGATGGACCTTGAGGGTATTATGCTAAGTGAAATAAGTCAGACGGAGAGAGACAAATACCGCATGATTTCACTCATATGTGGAATAGAAAAAACAACAACAGAAACGCACACACAAAATAAATGAACAAATCAAACAAGAACAAACAATTCGATTCAGAGAACAGAGTGGTGGTTACCAGGGGGGTGGGTGGGGGATCGAAATGGGTAAAGAGGATCAACTGTGATGGATAGAAACTAAATTTTTGGTGTTGAGCACACTATAGTGTATACAAAAGTAGAAATATAATGTTGTACACATGAAACACGTTATAAACCAATGTTACCGCAATAAAAAATAAATTAAAAAAAAAAGATTCCAGGGCAGGTTTTATGAGCACCGTTTCACAGACTAGGAAATTGGGGCTCAGAGAGGGGATTGTGTCACCAGCCCAGGGTCCTGCAGACAGAACTGCTGAAGTGGATCTGACTTCCTCCCTCCACTTGTTCAACATTAATGAGGTGCCAACTGTATGCCTGGCACCATGAGATTCAAATGATCCAGTGACTGAGACATTCCTTCACATTATTTAGTTATTTAGTCTGGCCTCTGTTTAACCACAAGTAGAATGAATGGAATGAGGATGGGAAGGCAGAGCGACTGCAAGGGCAGGTGATGGGGTCATCAGTGTTTTAAATCAAGTGGTGCTTCTCAGTCTTTGGGGAGTGCCCACCCCATAGAGAATCTGATGGACACAGTGAGAAATGCTTTTATGGTGACCACAGTTTTGCCTATAATTATAGGGGATTCTCCATCCTTTGAAGCCCACTGGTAAGAACGTAACCATACACTGAACACATTCTTCTCTGAGCATCTGTGATACGCCAGGCGCTGGGGCTGCAGCCAGGAGCTGGTCCACGTCCTTGGTCTCAAGGGGACTGAGATCTGGCACAGGGCGGCAAAAAAATAAGGAGGCGGGACCGTCCAGCTGTGTGGAGGACAGAGAATGCGAGCAGGCTGGGAAAGGCTCCCTGTGCCTGGGAGGGCAGGGCAGACCTGTGACATTTTGCTGAGATCTGATGATAAGGGCATTCCAGGCAGAGGGAACAGCCTGGCAAAGGCCCTGAGGTGGGAACAGGATTGGAATTCCGGGAACTGAAAGGGGGCCACACATAATGGGTAAGAAGGTGGGTAGGGGCCAGGGTTAGAGAGGTGCGCAGGGCAGGGGGAGAGGTCTCAGCTATTCAGTGGACAAATGTCTGTGTCTGGCTCTTTTCTAGGCAAGAGGATGGGGCAGAGAACAGGCCAGACTTGGCCGAGTCCTCTTGGAGCTGGGGGTGGACAGAGCCAGCGCTTTTACAAAACACATCTCAACAGCCGGGAGGGTGAGGGCCGGGGCACGGTGTCTAGGCAGGTAGGAGCAGAGGCCTGAGGCTGGGCAAACAAAGGTCCATTTGCAGGCAAAGTGTCACAGGAGGGACTTGCACAGACCTGAAGCTGGAATAGTGGTTGTTTCCGAAGCGGAGAATGAGACTAAAGGTGGTTTCAACAAAGTCCTGAGAGAAGGGGTCCCAACTGCAGTCAAAACCCACTGGCGTTTGCTAAAACTCCTAAACTGGGCAAAACCGGAGCACCCAAATGTTTTCTCTGAGCCGGAACATTTTATATATGGAAATAAATGTAGACATTCTTTTGAGCACCCACAACGTGCCTGGCACTGGGCTGTAGGCTGATATAACTACTATTCATATCCTGGTTGTTATTTTCAGACAGCTTCCTGAGTCCTCTCAGCACTTACCTGCATCTCCCATGGAGTGGGTTGAACAGTGGCTCTAAAAAGATATGTCCCTGTCCTAACCCCCAAAGCCAGTGAAGACGACCTTATTTGGAAATAGGTTCTTTGCAGATGTAATTAAAATAAGGCTCTCAAGTTTGGGATTGACTGCTATATTTAAAAAGGATAACCAGCAAGTACAGCACAGGGAACTCTGCTCAATGCTATGTGGCAGCCTGGATGGGAGGGGACTTTGGGGGAGAATGGATACATGTATATGTATGGCTGAGTCCCTTTGCTGTGCACCTGAAACTATCACAACATTGTTAATTGGCTATAGTCCAATATAAAATAAACAGTTTTTAAAAAAAAATAAGGCTCTCAAGATGAGCTAATCCTGTACTACAGAGACAAGAAGGCCATGTGAAGATGCAGGCAGAGCTTGGAGTGACATATCTACAATCCGAAGAACACCAAAGCTTTCTGGTGGCCTCCAGAAGCGGGGAAAGAGGCCTGGGGATTCTCCCCCAGAGCCTCCAGGAGAAACCAGCCCTGCGGACACCTTTTTTCAGACTTCTGGCCTCCAGAACTGTGGGAGAAGACATTTCTGTAGTTTGAAGCCACCCAGTCTGTGGTCACTTGTTACAGCAGCCCGAGGAAACTAACACAACATATATAATTTATTACGGGGTTCACATACACAGGGGTTTGTGCTGATCTTTTACATTGATATGGGAACAGAGGTCAAAAACTTTGGGGGCGGGCTTCCCTGGTGGCGCAGTGGTTGAGAATCCGCCTGCCGATGCAGGGGACACGGGTTCGAGCCCTGGTCTGGGAAGATCCCACATGCCGCGGAGCAACTGGGCCCATGAGCCACAACTACTGAGCCTGAGCGTCTGGAGCCTGTGCTCTGCAACAAGAGAGGCCGCGATAGTGAGAGGCCCGTGCACCGCGATGAAGAGTGGCCCCCGCTCGCCGCAACTAGAGAAAGCCCTCGCACAGAAACGAAGACCCTCACGCAGCCAAAAATAAATAAATAAATAAAAGTTAAAAAAAAAATTGGGGGGGACCCCTCGCTTAGCCTGCCTGATTTCGAATCTCCCCCTCACTCTGTAACCTTGGACAAGTTCTTTGGTTTCTCTGGCTTCAGTTGCCTCATCTGTCCAAAGAGATTAACCAATGGGTTAAATGAAATTCTGATATGAGGCTCATGTGGTGTGGACATGTAGTGGATCTCCACCACCAGCTGCTGGGAGTTCTGTTGTCAGGGCTGCTGCCCTAGAGTCAGTGGTGGCTTCCGCTTCGGCAAGCCCTGTCTGGCTCCACGATCCACCTCCCTTCAGGAAAGGGGCAGAAGCAGTAGGTTTCACCCATTTCGGGGTGATGGGGTAAAGCCTCCAGGTGGGATTCCGCAGAGGGAACACTGTTCCCTGGAAAATTCTGGTCCACGTTTTCAGTCCAGCAATGGAGGCCTCCTAAGAAGAGGTCAGGGGGGTGATTTATGATCTGAGAAAGCCCAAGCGGGGTGACCTCTCTGCTGGGCTCAGAAGGCACAGTCCCTGTGGCCGGGATACTTCTGGGGGCCCAGTGAAATGTTCTGAGTGCTTTTAACATAGGAGGGAAAAACAGATGTGGTAATAAAGAACATGTAATAATGCCTCCAGCCTAGATTATAGTCACTTCATACAATGTGGCCATAAAATACAGCTTTATTTTTCCTTTTTTATGGAGGAGGTATTCATGGAAGCATCCCTGGACAAACGACCCCGGAGAGGGATGGAAGCTGAGGGACAAGAGGGCTTGGCCGGCCCAAGTAAGGAGTTTCAGAACCCAGACCAGCAAGGGAGCAGAGAGGCCTGATCTGGAAAGCGGTGCCGGCCATGCCCACACTCTCTGCCCTACTGGTCATCGGGCCACCATTGCGGGAGGGCCGCTGTTCCTGGAACAGCAAACCAAGTGCTCGCTGACCAGGTGCTGTGCCCAGGCTACATGGGGAAAATAATATTTAATCCTTCCCGTGACCCTGTGCGGGAGGACTGTTATTCCCATTGGGCAGATGGTGAAACTGAGGCCAAGAGAGTCCCTGCACATACCGCAGGGCCTCAATAAATGTCTGCTGAGTGTGAACTGGATGCGTAGAAGGTCCTGCGCCCAAACTTGCACCACTGGTAAAGGTAGAGCTGGGATTTGAACCCAAGCATCCCTGCTCCAGACCCTCAGCTATAACCACCACCATCTACTGCCTTCCGGTGCATGTGCCAGCCCTGCTCTGGTGGTATTTCTAATCCTGTAAGGTTGATCTTACCACCCCTGTTTCCAGGTGAGGAAACCGAGGCTCAGAGGGCTGAACACGCCTGTCCAATTTCCACTTGACTCCGTAAGTGGCTTCCTTTCCCTCCCTCTGCAGTGTCCTTTGGTCCAAAAGCCGGGGAGGGGCAAGCGGCAGTGCCCATCCAGGCAGCAGAGCGTTGGTGTTTACCTGGCACCCTACCCGACCAGAGCAGGCTGACCCTTGCCCATTATGCCAGCAGGAAAACAAGGGAGGGGCTCCTGCCAGCCCCGGGGGCAGGGGCAGGGCTTGCTGCTGCCCACCCCTGTTGTCTTGATAGCCAAAGGGCCACCATCTGAATTTCAGGGACAGGCCTCCCTGGGCTGCAGGGCAAGAGAGAAGGGTCTGGGCAGGGGAGGCTCCCCCAGGGGAATGAAGAGAACCTCAGACCCAAGTTCCCCCAGTTGGCTCTCACCTTGGATAAGTCAGTTCATCCCTCTCATCCACCTGTAAAATGGGGCCTTCCAAGAGGGGCTTCAGGGATGAGAGAGCCAGTGTGGGCCAGCCTCGGCTTCCTCATCTTTAAACTGGGGATGAAAAATAAATAAATAAATAAACTGGGGATGAGGACACCGACCCCGAGGGCTTCTCCTGGAGCGCAGACATGGGAGGTGCCCCGCACAGCCACCCTCATGGATGATGCATGTAGGCTCCTGCACTTTTTTTAAAAAAATTAATTAATTAATTAATTTTTGGCTGCATTGTGTCTTCGTTGCTGTGCACCCGGCTTTCTCTAGTTGTGGCGAGTGGGGGCTACTCTTCTTTGCGGTGCGCGGGCTTCTCATTGCGGTGGCTTCTCTTGTTGCGGAGCACAGGCTCTAGGCTCACGGGATCAGCAGTTGTGGCACGCAGGCTCGGAAGCTGTGGCTCACGGGCTCCAGAGCGCAGGCTCGGTAGTTGTGGCGCACGGGCTTAGTTGCTCCGCCGCATGTGGGATCTTCCTGGACTGGGGCTCAAACCCGTGTCCCCTGCATTGGCAGGCGGATTCTTAACCACTGAGCCACCAGGGAAGCCCAGACTCCTGCGTTTTAACAGATGTCCTGGAGGTTCTGACCCAAAGGATCTGGGGACAGCTATAAATAGTTCTCAAAGCACCTTTTTCTCTAGTCTTATTAGCCTTTTGTTGTTGTTGTTTTTTAAACCACAAAACTACCACCACGTGTGCTGGACCATGTCACCCAGGACAAGGCAGCTGTGCTGAATGGCCCATCATCTCCCTTCCTTTAATCCAACCTTCAGGGAAAAACAGGGGTAACAGTTCAGTGTTATACAAATTTCACACTCTTCTCTCTTCTCAGACAAACATATTTGGACATAATTTGGGTTCCCTTCTTCTAGGTTTTTTTTTTTTTTTTGGCCACGCTTGTGGGATTTTAGTTCCCCTACCAGGAATCAAACCCGGGCCCTCAGCAGTGATCACACGGAGTCCTAACTGCTGGACCGCCAAGGAATTCCCTAGTTTTTTTTAAAATTGAGGTATAGTTGATGTACGGTATTATACGTTACAGATGTACCACATAGTGATTCACAATTTTTAAAAGTTATACTCCATTTATAGTTATTATAGATTATTGGCTATATTCCCCGTGTTGTACAGCATTTCCTTGTAGCTTATTTTATACATAATAGTTTGTATCTCTTACTCCCCTACCCTGATGTTGCCCCTCCCCCCATCCTCTCCCCACTGGTAACCACTAGTTTGCTATCTACATCTGTGAGTCTGCTTCTTTTTTGTCATATTCACTAGTTTGTTGTATTTTTTAGATTCCACATGTAAGTGATATCATAGAGTATTTGTCTTTCTCTGTCTGACTTATTTCACTTAGCATAATGCCTTCCAAGTCCGTCCTTGTTGCTGTAAATGGAAAAATTTCATTCTTTTTTATGGCTGATATTTTTAAAATTTTATTTAAAAAAACAGGGGCTCATAGCCATTCATGTTTTCTGCATTCTTGTTTTGACAGCCCCTAGTGTCGACACACAGAGCACGGAGGAGGGGGCTTTGGGGAAACGGAGGCCCGCCTGGAGGGAGTCCCCGCGGAGGCACTGCAGCCTCGGAGGCGGTCTGGGGACTGGGCAGCCCAGCAGGGGTACCTGGGCTTCCTGCAGTCCTCCCCCG
>NW_021146661.1:0-25000 GCF_002837175.3 Physeter macrocephalus
ATGAGCTGTAAAGCCATGAAAAGACACGGAGGAAACTTAAATGCATTTAACTAAGTGAAAGAAGCCAATATGGGGGCTTCCCTGGTGGCGCAGCGGTTAAGAATCCGCCCGCCGATGCAGGGGACACGGGTTCGAGCCCTGGTCCCGGAAGATCCCACATGCCGCGGAGCAACTAAGCCCGTGCGCCACAACTACTGAAGCCCGCGCACCTAGAGTCGGTGCTCCACAACAAGAGAAGCCACCGCAGTGAGAAGCCCGCGCACCACAACGAAGAGTAGCCCCCGCTCGCCGCAACTAGAGAAAGCCCGCGCGCAGCAACGGAGACCCAACGCAGCCAAAAATAAATAAATAAATTTATTTAAAAAAAAAAAAAAAAAAAAGAAGCCAATCCGAAAAAGCTACAGACTGTATGATTCCAACTGTATGACATTCTGGAAAAGACAAAACTATGGAGACAGTAAAAAAAAAAAAACCACACACACACACACACACACACAAACAGGGGTTGGTGTGCACAGGGGTTGAACAGGCAGAGCACAGAGGACGTTTAGGGCAGCGAAACTACTCTGTATGAGACTGTAATGGCGGACACATGTTATACATTTGTCCGGACCCATAGAATGTACAACACAAGAGTGAGCCCTGACATAACCTCTGGACCCTGGGTGGTGATGAGGCGTCAATGCAGGTTCATCAGTTATAGCAAACGCACCATCCGGTGGGGATGTTAGCGGTGTGGGCTGTGTATGTGGGGCTGGGGGTATATGGGAAATCTCCGTACTTTCTGCATGGTTCCCCTGTAGAACTAAAACTGCTATTTAAAAAACTAATCTATTACTTTTTTTAAAAGTTCACCCGAGGGACCCTGGAAATATGACCACATTTCCATGAGGGTCATAACTAACTGTGCCCTCCCTCCCTCTAATCTGTAACCAGGATGACGGTGTCTGGCCCCACCCCCCGGGAGCCATGCTCCTCTGACCTGGTGGGGCCGGCAGTGACCTGAGCCGGAGCTTGGAGCCACCAAGAGGCAGGATGGGACGTGGACACAGGCGTGGCCAGGGGTGGCCCCAAGGAAAGCAACTCAGGTCCCCGCCACGTCTGGAAGCCTCTGGAGGGGTGGGGAGGAGGGTGAAGGCCGGCTGGGCCTCTGGGGGTGGATGTTCATGAGAATCGGGCCTGCAGCGGCTGTCCCTGCAGCCCCCTCGCCTGCAACTTCTCTCCAGCCTACTGGGCAGGGGGGCTGAGCCTGCAGACTTGGCCGCAGGTGTCCCAGGGCAGCCCACTCACCCCGCCACCCCCGGCAGCTCCCTTCCTGTCTGGCTTCCTCCTCCAGCCCAGCAGTGACCTTTGGCCCAAGCAAAGTGATCTGATTAGAAGGCATTCAGAGGGGACACAGCTGTTCCACTGTCCTCTGGGAGGGTGGACACAGAGACCTGTCGAGGTTTGACAGAAGCCAGGCGGAGGCTCAGAGAATCACCTCGTGGTGTGGTGAGGGCAGCACTCTGGCGGGGCTGGTCCGCCTGCACGTCACAGGTCCCTGCGTCCTGAGTGGCAGGCAGGCAGAATCACAGCCCCCAAAGACACCCACGTCCTGACCCCCAGAACCTGTGAGCATGTCACCTTCCAGGACAGCAGGGACTCTGCGGGCGTGATGCAGTTAAGGACCGTGATGGGGAGGTTACCCTGGGTTCCCCAGGTGGTCTGAATACAGGATCACAGAGGTCTCAAACCAGCCGGAGAAGGACATGTGAGGTGGAAAAGAGAGGGACGGGAAGGAGCCAGCTGCTGGCTGTGCAGGTGGAGGGAGGGGCCTCCAGACACTGGAACTGACTCTCCCCGGAGCCTCCAGAAGGACCAGCCCCACGGACCCCTCGATTTTAGCCCAGGACACCCGTGTTGGACTTCTGACCCCGAGGACCGTGAGATGGCAAATCTGTGTTGTTTTAAGCTGCTGGATTTATGGGGATTTGCTCCAGGCAGCAACAGCACGCTGGTGTACCCTGTAAATTAACCATGGCTTTCGGTGCCAGCAAGTGCTGTCCTGTCTGAGCAGTCACCACAGGGACCACAGTCCACTCCCAGGGGAAGGAGGGACGCCGGGAAGGCCCCAGTGACCGCCCCACGGGAGTGATGTTTCTGCTTCCGCAGAAGCCTCCTCCCATCGCAGATCAGCGCCCGGGGAGGCATCCCGGGCCCTCTTTCATCGCGTCAGTGGCAGCACAGGTGCTGAGATGGGGGCCCCGGCTGGGTGACCAGCTCGTCACCCAGGTGTTGGGGCGCAGGGGCCCACTGACACACCCTGTCTCTATCACTCCCCATTCATCTCTGCCTGAGCATGCTGGGCCTCGCTACCCCACGTGGCGTCCCTGGCTCCGTCCACTCAGGCTGCTGTAACAAAGACCACAGACTTGCAGGGGAGCCGAATCACAGCTGATGCTTATTTCTCACAGCCCTGGAGGCTGGAGGCCTGAGATCAGGGTGCCAGCACGGGCGGGTCCTCGTGAGGCCTCTTCCCGGTTGTAAACGATGGTCTTCTCCCTGGGTCCTCACATGGTGAACAGGGCGAGGGGCTCTCTGGGGCCCCTTTTACAAGGGCACTAATCCCATTCATTGGGCCTTCACCCTCACGACCTCATCACCTCCCAAAGGCCCCACCTCCTGACACCATCGCCTTAGGGATTAGGGTTTCAACATAGGAATTTGGAGGGGACACACACCTTCGGTCCATAACCGTCCCCTTGAGCTGGGTGGGACTGGCCCACTGGACAGGTAAGAGACCCCTCTGGCAAGCACAATGGCCCATCTGCCCATTGCTGGCAGCCCCTGAGGCTACTCCAGGCAAGCGTAGCCCCGTCTGGCTGCCAGCCCCTTCCCAAGCCAGCCTGGGTTGCATTTTCTCTGCTTTCATCAGTCTGTGCCTTAATCAGCCCCCGTCTCTGAGGCCCCTTCTCTATAGGTGCGCCCACCAGCCCCAACCCCAGCAGGGCTGTGAACTCGCCACCATGACACGAGCAAAGAGCACCGTCTTGCTGGAGGGCACCTCCCTCTCGTGTCCCGGCACAAATGGGGCTGGAAGCTGCCACACAGAAACTTCATTTTTACTCAACATTTCTTGCCCAGTTCAGTGTGTAATTGGCTTCCCCTTGGCGATTAGCAGAGCGCACTGCAGCTTATTAAAAAAAAAAATCTATATAAAACCAGGAGAAAAAGACCGCAAACCATTCAGCCCTTTTGCCTTTTAAAGGAAAACCGTCTCCAACTAAGGGAGCGTGGTTTTGATGATGACTCTTTAGATATGACGCCAGCCAAAAGCACGGCCCATGAAAGAAAAGACTGGCGAATCCTGCTCTGCAAAAGACAGAGTTAAGAGAATGAAAAGGCGGGCCGCAGTCAGCAGGAAATATTTTCAAAACACACAACTGATAAAGGATAAACACATCTGTTATTTACAAAGAACTCTTTACACTCAGTAAGAAAACAAACAACCAGACTTACAAGTGTGTTGATGGCCTCACGAGACCCCTCACCCAAGAAGACACACAGGTGGAAACAAGCACGTGAAAGGATGCTCGCATCACACGCCATCAGGGACCTTAGAACAATGAGAAGCCCCTACCTGCCTCTTAGGACAACCCAGATCCAGGACACACACGCACACACACACACACACCAGACGCCTGTGGGGATGCGAAATGGCGCAGCCACTTTGGAAGACGGTTCGATGATTTCTTACAAAGCTAAACATACTCTTACCATGTGAACCAGAAATTGTGCTCCTTGATATTTACCCAGAGGAGGTGAAAACGTAGGTCTACACAAAAGCCTGCCCACGGGTATTTATAGCAGCTTTATTCACAGTGGCCAAAACTCAGAAGCAACCAGGATGTCCTTCAGCAGGTGACGGATAAAAAAACTGTGGTCCATCCAGACAGTGGAATATTATTCAGCCCTGAAAAGAAATGAGCTATCGAGCCATGGAAAGACATGGAGGAACCCATCTGACTGTTGGTTAAAGAGTATATTTTACTCTATTCCACAAAGTTTGAATCCTGTTTTATCTCTGATTATAACTAACACTTGTTTCTGCAAGATTAGCACAATGATGACAATTGATGAAGTTCTGTAATGGGCACATGGATATGTACTGCATTATTCTACTTTGTGTTTGAAAATTATCATAATACAAAGTTAAAAATTAAAAAAAAAAGAAAAGACATGGAGGAACGTTAAATGCATTTGACTAAATGAAAGAAGCCAATCTGAAAAGGCTACAGACTGTATGATTCCAACTCTATGACACTCTGGAAAAGACAAAACTGTAGAGAGAGTAAAAAGATCAGGGGTTGCCAGGGGTTGGGGGGAGGGAGGGAGGGAGAGACAGGCAGAGCACAGGGGATTTTGAGGGCAGTGAGACTACTCTGTATGACACTATAATGGTGGATACATCATACATGTGTCCGAACCCACAGAATGTACAGCACCAAGAGTGAACCCTGATAAACTGTGGACTTCAGTTATTAATAATCTGTGCATACTGGTTCATCATTATAACAAATATATCACACCAGTCCAAGATTTTAATAATAGGGGAGGGATATATGGGAATTTTCTGTACTTTGCACTCAACTTTTCTGTAAACCTAAAACTGCTCCCCCAAAATTGTCTATTAATTTTATTTAAAAGTAAAAAAAAAAAAAATTAACTACCGTAGCGATTCACGTTACCTTCTGTATTGAAAATATTGTACATATTTGAGGCCATCATGTGTACACGGTTTGGAATCCAGAAAGCCATGGTTTCAATAAAAAACTTAAATGTGATGGAGAAGAAACTAGTAAGAGCCTTGAAGCCCAGCACTGCTCCCAATCCTCCAAGAAAGCCCTGCTTCCTGCCTCAGGCTTGGCCGGCAGCTCTCCACTCTTGCTGAGCACTCAGGTGATCTGGAAGGAGACCCACGACAGGGCTGCTTCAGGGAGGGGGGACCTCCGCGCCCTGGTTCCCCCGACGTTCCTGAACCGGGCGCGCCGGGCCTGTGCGGGCGCCTCTGGGGGAGGGGAGCCTGGGGGGCTGGGGGGGACAGCGTCATTCCAGGGGGGCTCCAAAGAGACCCCACACGGTGTGGGGGGCAGCGGCTCCAGAGAGGCCAGTCGTGGAGTAAATACGCCCCTCCCGCTCCCCCTCAAGCTCCGGGTTCGAAGAGTCCTCCCCCAGGAAGGCTCCGCCGGCCCCGCCGACGGTGTCTCGTCAGCACCCCGCGCTTCCCTGAGAGTTCCCGGGGCCTCGTCATGCTGCGTTGTCCGTGTGGTCACGTGTCCTGCGTGGCCTCCTTCCCGGGCCCTGTGCTCCGGGAGGACAGCGAGGGACCGGCGTTTTCCCACCGCTCTCCCCCTCGCACCGGGTGGGGGGGGCCGGCCTGGCGTAGGTTCCCAGCGAACAAACGGAGGGAGGCCCTGAGGGCAGGGGCTGCTCTAGGCCAGAGGCGACAGGGCCAGCTGCCCTCCCGCTGGGTGACCAGGTGATTCTCGGGTGCTTGCAGGTGCAGGGAGGCCACGCCCCAGGGAAGGGGCGGGAGCCTCCCAGCGCCGCCAGGGCGATCCCGCTGGGATCGGCCAGCGCAGCTATCCTAGGACCCTTGACCCCCAAAGCGTTTGAGCTGCCACGACGGGCGGGCCCACACGCGGCCCCGCGCTTCCCGCGCAGCCTCGGGACGTGGCCAGAGCGGCCCCCGTGTCCCACAGGGTGGCCTGTCCTGGAGCAGTCGTTCGACATGCCCAGGAGGCTCTGGGAATGCCTCAGCGGCCTCACGTGAGCCCCCAGAATCTCATTCCCAGTGAGGGTGCACGTCCACTCCCGGGGTGGGGGAGACCCGGCGCACGGGGTGCCCCCTCTTCCCGAGAACCCCTGGGCACAGCCCCAACTCTAACTAGAGTCTTGGGCTCCACGGAGGGCCTCAGAGTCTGCAGACAGAACCGCGTGTCCCTGGCCGGACCTGGCGACCACGTGGCCCAGCCTGTCTCCCCAGGTCCTCTGACCGCACCCCCCAGGGCCTCACTGGTGACACCTGCAGGCTTTCATTTGCTCTACGCATGTTTTGGGGATGCTTGGTCTCTGCCGGGACCACCACGTGCCCCCCACAACATACACACACAGGGGCCACGCTCTCCTGTGAGTAACGCTCCCGTGGGCCACTGAGGGCCCAGCCCTGGGCATGGCAGCCCGTTCCTGCTCGACTGTGCCCCAGTCTGGCGGGGGGAGGCATGCAATTACACCCCGGGGCAGGAAAACCCTGGGGCTAAATGCAAGCAGGGATCCGAGGCACCCTCTCCCTCTTCACCTGTGATTCTCTCAGTCACTCAACAAACGTGTTTAAGCAGCTGCTCCGTGCCCGGCCCTGTGCAGGGTGAGCCGTTCCTGTCCACAAGCAAGTCCAGTCTGACAGGTTCCCATACCAGAGGCCCGTGGCCGAAGCTGGTCTGTAGACGTGCCTGCTCTGGCCGGCACAGGCCTGAGCTCTCAGGACCCCCCAACGGGCACCACTGTGCAGGAACGAAGGGTCATGTACCCCCAGGTGGGCAGACGCCGCCATTTCTCCACAAGCCCCACTGCTGCCTTACGCCTCACACCAGCCGGCTCCCTTGTTCATGCCCCACCAGCCTCTTTGGACTTTGGTGTCTGCAGTGTCTGCTACAGGGCCCAGCCCAGGGCCTGGGGTGTGGTAGAGGTCAGGGGGACCTGGTTTAGGGCATGACAGGCCCCATGGTCTGGCCTGGGAGTTGGAGCAGGTTCCCATGCGTTAGTGCCGGAGACCCAGACCTGTGAAGGAAGGGGTCATTGTGGACACCCCAACTCCCTGAATGGTCAGCGGCCATGCTTGACCATGCCTGGTGGGGCGCCACTTACATGGGGTTCACAGGCCCAGGCTGGGAAGGTGGCAGTGTCCCCGCCGGACAGTCAGCAGAGGGCTCACTCCAGGATAGGGCAAATTTGGGGTTATTGGTTAAATCGTGTGGAGAGGTTTTTTCCCTTTGCAGGGATGAGCTAAATATTTAGATTTATTCTTAACTTCAGGGACTAGAGGAGTTCTCAATGTATGGCTGTAATTATATCATTGGCTCAATTAATGCCCACTAAAAATTTTATGCCACATGTGACATTTACATGGCACCTCTGAAATAAATGGCCGGGCCCGCAGCATAAGACATTCTGGCATTTACAGGATTTACTGTTTAATAGATCTTCCTAAACTGCCTTTTATTCTCATCTGACTCTGCCTGGGGAAGCAGCACTGCAGGCTCCGAGACCCCAGGCCCTGGGACCTGAGTGGGGTCCCTCAGGTCCGCTGGGCCGGCGCCTACTCACCCAGCTGCCCCCAGGTGCCCCCAGCTGCCCCCACCGCAGCCCCCAGCATCAGCACGCGCCCACACTGCCCCAGGCCCACTCCGGGACTGCCCTTCGGGCTTGTACAAGGGGTGTGTTTTCTGAGACCCTGCAGATTTTTGCTCTTTCCCACCGACTCACGCTGGTTTGTTTCCTCCTCTTCCTCTCTCTTCTGAACGGAGCTGAAAGGAGCAGTCTGACTTGGAGGAGAGGTGGCCTCGTGGACACGATGCTTCTGGAAGGCCATGTCCCACCAGCCCGCCTGCGGGACGTGGTCTTGGGGCCAGGAGGGGGTCCCCTCTGAACAAACATCTCCCTCAGGGACACAGTCCCAGGACAGTGGCTCATACTACCGTTTGAGAACCAGCAGGCCTGGTCGAGCCCCAGCTCTGCCACCTCCGTTGGGGTGACCGTGGACAGATGGCTAACCCTCTCGGAGCCTTTAAGATTTGGGGACGGTGACACCAGGTCACAGGTGCAGCGAGGCGGCCTGCCACAGGTGAAGCCCATCACACCTGAAACATTTTATACCCACCTCCCCTCTGAGGCCTGCTGCCTGGCTCCCCAGGTAGGGGGCCAATGTCTGCAGCTCCCCCCAACCCCAGGCAAGGCAGCTGGGCTCGGGAGTCCCTGCCCAGTGCTCAGGACCCTGGGTGGGGGCGGTAGAAGCGTTCCTTCCCTCCCCACTCCCAGGGAAGCTCTCTCTGTCCTCCACGGCCTGAGGCCTCCAAGCAGAGGCCCAAGTGGGAGGGGTCAAGAGGCCGGGGCAGCCCAAGGCCCCCCGTGAAGGGAGAGCTGGCGTGGGGGGGGTCTGGATGGGAGGAGCCTGGTAACAGCGGGGGCACCAGGAGAGAGGCCTGGGGAGAGGCTGGCCTCCCATAGGGATGGGCCGCGTCCCTCCGCCGGCGCCCGGAGCTGTGTCACTATTATTATTAAGGCCATCATTGCTCTTATTAGGTTTTTATTTTAATTTTCTTCAAAGACAATATATACACATGCTTTGTTTTGTTTTAAATCTGACAGTCCAAAGGCTACACTGCAAAAATGAGTCTCCCTTTCACCCACAGAGGCCCTCGGCCCCCACCAAGACCAGCTTCCCGCAGAGCCTGTAGGTGTGCACCCACGACAGATGGGTCCCTTGCTCTGTGCTTTCCGTGCTACGAGCCACACCCACTGCTGCTCAGGAAGCCTGGCCTTGGGGTGGCTTGGGGTCTGTTCAAAACACGACGTCACAAAACGACAGGTCTTCCTGGAACCAGATCAGAACACATCTGCCTCCCCAGCAAAATTAGTTGCATCAGACCCTTTGGGGCCCTGAAGAAAGCTCTACTCCAACCCCTAAACTCACCCAGGGGCTCAGAAGCCTGGAGGGGATCGTGGGCCCCGATAAGCCCAGCTCCAGCCTGCACCCCTCCCGCAGCCTCGTGGGGCCAGTGGCAGGGCGGCCCCTCACCTGGGAGGGGCCAGTCCTGGGTCCCACGCTCCAGGAAGCAGGTCCTCTCGGGCCACCACCACTGCCCCAGGCTCTGGGGGACCCAGGCCCTGAGCCCTCCGCCCCAGCCGTGGCCCCGGCACCAGGCACGATTTCAGAGTTATATTAAGGAGTGACAGCGGCGTGGGGATGGGTGTCTGTAACCAGATAAGACCAGCAGGACACAGTTGTCAGAGGAGCCGGATTTATCCTGCCCCGGTCAGCTGATGGGTTCCAGTTACAGCCCCGGCGGCGGGCCGGTGCGCGAGCTTGCGCTCCACGCCAGGCAGCTGCAGGGATTGATCGCGAGCGCGATTTTCCTGGAGAAAGGCACTTACCACACGCAGGTTGAAAATAGCCACGAGCAGAGCACCAAGGGGCCGGGGCCGCAGAGCAGCCCTTAAGGTCCCGCCCCGACAGGACAGGCCCTGGCCCGGCCACTCCCAGACCTGGGGTGGGAGGGACACACGCACTCCTGCTGACCGGGCTCTGGGGCCACATCATCACCGGCCGGTGCACAAAAGGGGCTCAGATGGCCGCAGCCTTTGGGAGGAGGCAGAGCCAGACCGGGCAGGGGAAGGGCTGGCCGCCCAGGGCCCCCTCCCAGGGCCCCCTCCCAGGCTCGCACACCGGCCACCCCCCCGCTTCGGGACCCGTCACCCCACACCCGCCTCTCTGCTCTCCGCCTCGAGTTCACGACAGGCGGGAACCCGGGCATCCTGGCTCTCCAGCCGACCAACCCCGCGTGTCCTCTGGCTACTTGCCGGCTCTGCTCCAGGGCTGGCCAGCCTGCCCATGAGCAGCGGGAAGGGACAGCTTTTTTGGGAAGTCTGTGCTGTGGCTGCTGGCCCTGGTGAGGAGGGCGGAGCATGGCGCCTGGTCACAGCTATTTAAAGGCCAGGAATGGACAGGTGCAGAGGCCGGGGCGGGAGGGGGGATGTCTGTGTCGGGCGTGAGGGAGGGACCGGCATGCAAGCCTCCCCTCCAGGGCAGGAGGCACCCCAGGGGCTCCTGGGCACCCCCTGCACACTCCCCATCGGGGCCAGGGTGGTCCCTCCTCGTGCTGTGGCGGGAAGGGAGAAGCCTCAGTGCCCACCGGTGAGGAGGCCCCGGGCTGGGTCGGGACGGGGTGGGGCGGCAGCAGCCAGGACGGCCTGTCCCCTGCCGGGTCAGCACCCGCACAGGAAGCTGAGTCAGGCCTGCAGCGCGAGCTGGCCCAGGCTGGCCTGGAGGCCCAGAGGCAGTTTTCAGGCCCCCGAAAAGGCCAGAAACACTTGCTCCCAGGGTCGGGAATGCACAGAGCAGGAAGCAAGCCTATTATGTCATTCCTAGTTGGGCTTCAGCCTTCCCCCTAAACCATCATCATCCTCGTGACGGTCAGAGGTCCACTCAGACCCTCCTGGGTCAGGCCACGTTCCCGCCACACTCGCTGTCAGACCCTGGGCAAGTTCATTTATCTGAGCCTCGGTTTCCTCATCTTTAAAATGGGAGGGTGGTGGCACCCTGCCCAACAGGCACACTGTAAACAGTGGCCGCTGCAGAGCCCCTGGGAAGACAGAGCAGCCTGGCCTAAGTCTCACTAATGTGTAAATGGCTGCCCCAATCCAGCGCTCTCCTGAAAGGGCCACGGGGAGGCAGGCGAGGGAGGGAGGACGGAAAGGCTAAAGGGAGGGACCCCGCCCCGGCACTGTGGGTCTCACCCCTGCCCCACCACAACTCCGTCGGGCTCCCCAGACCCACTCTAGCCTGACTCGGGCCTGGTTGGGCTGGGGCCGCGGAAGAGGCTGAGGGTCCCACCCCAGGACCCCCACCCAGGTGCTCAGCACCTAGGCTCTGCGGTGGTGACGGAGCACAGCTGGGCTCCACCAGGGTCCGCTAACGGGGGTTTCATCCCGCAGCGGAGGGGAGGCGGCTCCGAAAGCACCCCCAGCCGGTGGGGCTCCTCTGGGGCTGGGAAGCAGAGCAGAGCCAGCCAGCCAGCGGGGCAGTGTCTGCACCCAGCTCCACACTGGACAGTCCGGGACTCGCTTGTGTTTGCAACTGGCTCCTTCTGCAAAGAGGAAGTTGCCTTGTGCCTCTTGCCCATCGACTCCATTTCTGAGCTGATTGAATGCAGAGCCCAGGCTGGCGTCCGGAAGCCACTGGGCCGTCGGGCCCCCGGGTGTGTAACGGGCAGCGGGCGGAGCTTAGCCTCTACATGGTTCATCTCGCCCAAAGGCTGGCCCCACTGAGATGGGGCCCCGCCTCCCCTTCCGGTCCCCAGAAACCACAGCCACTAAGTCACATCCACACCCCTCACTAGGCAGGGCCCACCCCGGGAGCCCCCATGGCCCTGGCCGAGAGAGCAGGGCAGGGGTCCCGGCAGCACCTCCACTCCCTCCTCAGGGCCGTGTTCCCAGCCGTGTGTGGGGTGGCCTGGAGAGCCCTGAGGACCTGCTGTCCCCGTCGTCCCGAGGGGCGGCCGCTGCAGCATCCACGTGCCCTCCGGGAGCCCCGAGCGCTTCCGCAGCCCCTGCACCTCCCGTTCCGCTACCGTCAGTCTAAGGCTGCCCGGCCAGGGATGTGCTGCTGGGGCTGGACCTGCAGGCCGGCTGGCCGAGGGGGCCGGGACGGGGGGAGGAGCGGAGGGCCCCTGAGCCCTGTGAGCACCGGGAAGCCGTCCCCAGCACCTCCGAGCTCTGAGGGGCGCGGCCCAGCCGGTCCCCAAAGGAGGTGGCTCGCTCGCCTGGGAGCAGGGGCCCCTGAAAGAGGCGAGGGCCCGCCTGATCCACGGAGGGGGGTCAGGAGGCTGTGTTTTTGGAGGAAGGAGCAAGGGTCTGGTGAAGAGAGGAGAAGGGGGGACACAGAGAGACCCAGAGAGCGGGCGGCACGGAAGCTAGAGCAAGAAAGCGAGCTCGGAAAAGAAGAAAGGATGACAGGAGACTAGACGTCAGCACCTCGGAGGCAGGAGCGAGTGAGGAGGATGGGGGGCGACGAGGGACGACAGGGACGGGGCACCCCGGGCGCGGGCGTCGGGGGGCTCGTCTGCTCCTCCTTGGTGCAGTTAAATCGCCCGACTCCCGGGACAGACACTCGGCTCGGCCAGCATCACCAGGCCACGTGGCCATGTGCCCACCCGCGGCCCCGGGAACAGAGTCCAGAGCAGCTGGGGAGGGCGGGGGAGCCCCACGTTTCACAGGAGGCACGGCCCAGCCAGGGGCGGGGTGTGGAAAGTGTGCCCAAGGTCACCGGGCAGAGGGGTCCCAGATCCTGGGAGGCCACTGGCCTCATGGCTGGGGCGGTGGGGGAGAAACGGGGGAGGGGGCTGACCAGACATCGGCCAGCTCTGCCTCGTCGCACAGAGCCGCTCAGCCGGCTGCTATGGCACAGCCAGCGGTGCACAGCCCCGGGGAGAGCCCAGGGCCGGGCCCACTCCCCACCTGCTGGGTCAGGGCCCGTGGTCACTCCCTCCAGGAGAGCAGGCGAGCCTACACCTGTGCACACCTGTCCCCCAGCATCTCCTCAAAGACGGGGCACACACGCACACACGGGGACTTTGCAGCAGCCTGTCACAGCCTTGCAAGCTGCACGCTGTTCCGTAAAGGACGGGCCAGCAGGACTACGGGGGGAGCTCGAGCCAGGAGATGGGGGTGGGCAGCCCGGAGGGGCCGGGCGCCACTGGTGGCTGGAGAGGACCAGGGGGACACGCTGGGAGTCTGGGCTGTGGTGGAGCTCGAGACGGCCAGAGCAACCACGATGCAGAGGGAGCAGACACGTGTCCAGTGTCCCCGTCGCCTGTCACCACCTGGCCGGCCTGAGAAGCCATCCCCTGCCTACACCCCCAAAGCCTCGTAAGAAGTGGGCTGCCACCCACGGTGCTCTGGGAGACTGAGGAAGGGTCCACGTCCACCTCTGGGGGGTTCTTAGGGGAAGGGGAGGGGGCTCGGGCTGCGAGCTAAGGTGGGAAGTCTGATCAGAGAGACATGGGGCTGGCGGGCCCCCACCGCACCTGCTCTGCCCCAGCCCGTACCACCTGCCTGAGGCCCTCAGATCAACACACAGCCTGGCAAGTCAGAGACAAGCCCCCGGGGCCCTTCCAGAAAGAGCGGATGAAAACGCCAGCAGGAACGGAACTCCTGCTGACACATCGTCGGAAGGTGGAAATGAGGAACCTCCCAAATGGAGAGGCAAAGTCATGGCTGGAAATTAGGGGGGAAGGTGAGGGAGCCAGAGTCTCGACGCGGCCAGCAGGGACGTGAGGCTGGCGGGAGGGCGGTGCCGCTTTGCAGGCCGCAGGTCCCGGAGGCCACCTGCCCGCCCAGCTCTGGGAGACGCACGTCTGGCCTCCGGGCCCAGCCAGGCGGGCCCCGCCTCCAGCCCTACCTGACCCGAACCCGCAGGGCCGGCTCTGGTCCCGGTTCGGCCTCTCTCTTCTTACCAGGCCCCCGCAAGTCCTCCTGCTAGGCCAGGAGCAGGGAGGCCCAGCGACGGGAGGCCCCAGGCCGAGGACACACCTCAGTGTCCCCAGACTTGGTTCAGGGGACCCATGGGTGGAAACGCAGCACTGAGGGGCCAGTGGAGGGAGTCAGGTTCCCCCCAGGAGCTTTTCGCCAATGGAGGGCTCACCTGGCCTGCCCGCTCTGACCTCCCCTAGTGGCTTGCAGGACGACTGTGTCCAGAACGATTCTGAGGCTGCGTCTGGGCTCAGCAGTAGAGAGTGGAGATTGATTGGTGATGTCTGACGAGGGCACAGGAATAGCACAGGGGCGTGAGTGCTGGCATCCGCCATCTCTGCACTAACAGGCGTCTCATCATTCCCAACCTGAGCTGAGCAAGTGTTAGGGGGGCACGGGAGCAGAGGCCTCTTCCTCTGACAGGCAGCGTCCTCGGCCTGCAGTAGCTCTGCCTTCATTCCGTTGGGGTCACACACTCCGAAGGACCCGTTCCTCTTCTTCCATTTAGACAACGGCTTCTGCATTGATTGGCTGAGAACCAGGCCATCAGCAGAACGCTTTCCCATCGAAGCTGTCCCCTCCCACCATCAGATTCCACCCAGCGCTTGTAATAGAACATCAGAATGCGCCGTCCAAGAGCACGCCCTTGACCCCCACCTTCCATGGCTCGGGAGCCTTTTTGGGGCATTTTTATAAAAATAACACGCGTGCAAATACAAATACAATGGACTGTGGCTGTTGAGGCTGGCGTGGAGGAGGAGAGGACCAGGGCCCTCACCTGCTTGGTCTTACCCCCACCTTCCCCACGGTTCAAAGCTCCCAAGTGAGGGCCATGCAGAGTGACCCGCCCTTACCTCCCACTGGAGAGATGGGGAAACTGAGGCCTGGACAGGGAGCAGGTATGGGGACGGGGGAGGAGATGGAGGGAGGGAGGGAGGAAGGGCAAGGACGCCCATGCCCCCTCCCCCCGCCCCTCCCCCTCACTGCCAGGTGGACCACAGACATTCACGGCCCTTCTTGTTCTACGAGCCCCGTCCTGCAGTCAAGATGTCTCGTCAGACAACTTTCAAAAACCACCACTCATAGGACTTCCCTGGAGGGCCAGGGGTTAAGACTCCCCGCTTGCAAGGCAGGGGGTGCGGGTTTGATCCCTAGTCAGAGAACTAAGATCCCACATGCTGCACAGTGCAGCCAAAAAAAAAAAATCACCCTTTCCAGGTAAACTACATTTCTTAAAAAAAAAATAGTATTAATGTAGGGGGAAAGAAAAGACATACATGTAATTTCTCCCGATTTATTCTTTCCTGCCATGCTAGCGGTACAATCTCACCTCCAAGTCTAAACCCAACCCCGGCGTCTCTCAGCCACTTCTGGGACCAGAGCCTCCCAGGGCAGCACCCCTCCCGGCCGGTGGCCGCACGGCGTCCGCGCCGGGGGCAGGGCGCCAGGGCCAGCAGGCCTCAAGGCCACAGAAACGGACTCGAACCCAGCCCCGCTGCCCCGGGCTGAGCGCCTGTCCCGATCACAGAGGCAGCAGCAGATTTGGTCGCCGGCGGGCGGTCGGAGGATGTGGGCAGTTGGGGGTGCAGGCAGCTGTTAGACTCAGGCCGGAAGACCAGACCCAACACTGAGACCCACACAGCACCGGGGGCCAAGGGAGAGGTGGCCGGTCTGCACGAGTCCAGGCACTTCCCCGGGCCACTCTGGGACCCTGGACCCACCCCCCCAGGGTGCTCTTTGGGGAAACTTTGAGACCCTTGGAATCGGCCCCAGTTGGGCCGTGTTCTCTGGAGACAGAGTGTCTCACCTGAGACCAAACCCCCGTGAAATGGGCAAGCTGGAAGGACCTGTCAGAGCGGCTTGGGGACCAGGGGGGTCTCCCTGCCGGGTGGCTCCACGGGCCAGGCCAGGGGGAGGGGGGGAGGGGTAGGCCAGCAGCTGGGCCCCTCGTCCTGTGTCTGCCCCGGGGTGAGTCCAGGTCTCGTGTCCAGGCCAATCCAGGGCACGTGAGGGCACAGACACCCCTTCACAACTGGTCCACATAAAGCCCTCTTCCTCAGGGCCTGGGCATCCAGCCCCTGCTCTCAGGCGAATCTGCTATCCAGGGGCCAGAGGAGGGGACGTGCGCTGCGGAGGTGACCCTCCCCGGCTGAGCCTCCGCCCTCCAGGACTTTGCTGGTGACAGGAGCTCCGGCCGGGCTGTGTGGAGCCACGGACGCAGACGCGGGCCTGGCCCGGGAATGGCTGCGTCAAGAAGTTCTTGTCCAGCCTGGCAGGGCCGTGTCCGGAGCTGCCGCCAACGCACCCCACAGCCAGGCGTTCCCTCAAGGTGCAGCGGGGACGTGGGCTGGCCCAGCGCCCTGAGGGGCCTCGCCTGCTCCGTGGGGAGGTTTGGGGCGCTCAGGCCAAGACCCTGCCTCCAAGACTGCAGGAACCCCCTGCCGAGTGCAGCCTCTGGGCCTTTGCTGGCTCCCCGGGCAGGGTTCGCTGGCTCCCCTGGACTGCTCTTCCTGACCCAGCACTGCCCCCGGGGTCCCCTGAGTAGGCCCTGGTGACAGAGGGTACCCGTCAGCATCCTGCAGCTCAGCGGGAATGATGCCTGTCTGATGGGGGAGCCCTGTCCCCACCTCTCTGCTCAACATGCACAGGGGAGACGAGCCCCCCTCTCTGGGTTCCAGGTGAGGACTCAGGAAGCATAGACTAATGGGGGGCACGTGGTCCCAACATCGCCTGTAACACCATCCCCAGACCTGCTCTGTCTCCGGGTGGATGGAGCTAGCAGAGGGCATATTCGGGGTGTGCCCAGCGCCCGTTAGAAAGGTCTTGAGGGACCAGGGCAGATCCCTTCTCTCCAGCCTGTCTGCCCTCTGTTGCATGAGCCGGACTGGACCACGCGGGGGCCCTCCCAGGCCCAGTGCTCTGAGGCTGACCTGGAGGAAGAGCCCACCATCACCCCACGCCCAGTGGACACCCCAAGGCGGGTGGGTGGGCTGGTGGGCAGCTGGGCAGCTCCCGGACTTCCAAAGGTCAGGAGGAGACAGAGGCCGGTGGAGAGAAGTGCAGGCGTCCTCTCTCCCCTCACATGACTCGGGCAGCCAGTCTCACAGGGCCAGGGAAGGGCCCCTTTAGCCCCTGTGACACAAACCTGATTGGGATACCCAGGGAGCCAGTGGCTCCTGCGCCCGTGCCCACCTTAACGCCGCCAGCCCCCGCCTGGCAGCCAGGATATGGCCCAGGCCCCTGCTGGTGGGTGCATGCCCAGGCCACCCAGGAGGGAGGGAGGTGACCACAGGCCCCTTTCCCACACGGCTCCCACCTCCCCAGAGAGGACACTCGGCCCATTAAGCCTCCGGCAGCTCCTGCATCTGTATCTCCTGTCTGACACCTTTGTTATCAGAGGAGCCTGTTGATGGAGGACGCTGCCCCCATAGCACCCTGAGGTCACAGCCCTGTCCAGAGCTCGGGAGGCCCCTGAGGGGGTGACACCAAGGGGAGGACCAGGCCACCGGGGATCCAGCCTTCCGGACGGCGGGAATTGCAGGACCGAGGCCCGCGGACCAAGGCAGGAACGAGCTTGGGAGCAGTCCCATGGAGCCTGCCCCAGGGGGGCCGAGGATGCGGTCCTCGCCTGTCTGGTGAGGGGGTTACCCACCCAGGCTAGGTGGCCCTTGGGGTTGTCGGAGGCTGGGGGAGGCGGCCGGGGCACCGCATCCTACAGGGTGGGGGCGGCACCAGGAGGTAAATGTGCACTTCACCCTCTGCGGCTTGGAGAGCCTGGTTTCAATGTTTTTAGCTTAAAAATACTGCTATCAGGGCTTCCCTGGTGGCGCAGGGGTTAAGAACCCGCCTGCCAGTGCAGGGGACACGGATTCAAGCCCTGGTCCGGGAAGATCCCACATGCCGCAGAGCAACTAAGCCCGTGCGCCACAACTACTGAGCCTGCGCTCTAGAGCCCACGAGCCACTACTGAGCCCGTGAGCCACAACTACTGAAGCCCACGTGCCACAACTACTGAGCCCGCATGCCACAACTACTGAAGCCCGTGTGCCTAGATCCCGTGCTCCACAACAACAGAAGCCACAACAATGAGAAGCCTGCGCACCACAATGAAGAGTAGCCCCCGCTCGCCACAACTAGAGAAAGTCCGCGTGCAGCAATGAAGACCCAGTGCAGCCAAAAATAAATAAATAAATAAATAAATAAATAAATTTATTTATTTTTTTAAAAGTATTCCCATCAGAAGGTCCTTTAAGACATGCATCAGTGACAGGGCCTTGTCATCTCACCTGCCCGGGGTCTGTCCTGGGAGCCACCAGGGGCTCCACGACAACTAGGTTTAGCGTGCTGGGTGAGGGGCAGCCTCGGGGGCTGAGCGGGGTGAGGGAGCAGTTCTGTGGGATCAGAGGTCCCTGGGCCCCCCTAGCTGGCCTCCTGCCCTTCCCTGGAGCTGTTGTTACCCCCACTGCACACACCGGGATGTGGAGGTGATGCCCAGGGGCAGCCTGGCCCAATGCCCTGGCCCCTAACGCTAGGTCACAAGGCTACAGAGCCTGGAGGGGCCAACCGGGTGACCTGGCACAGTCACAGCCCCCACCCCCAGAGGGTCTCGCCCCGGTCCCGCAGCCATGCAGGAAGCATTTATTGAGCGCTCGTTGTAAGCTCAGCTCTGAGCACACGACCTTCTTCCGCACACAGCACTGAGGCTCATGGGGGCCAGGCAGGTGGCCCCTCTGTGTGCCTCCAGCGGAGCGGGGACACGTCCCCGCCGAGGGGCAGGTGCTCTCAGAGCAGCCCTTCTCTGCTGGCTGCACCACATTCAACAGTTTCCCCTCCTCCACCTGTGCTCAGACCGCAGATGTGCAGTCCCAAGCACATTCCAGGAGGTCAAGGGGCTGTGGGCACAGACCCCTGGGGCCCTGACACCAGTCAGGGAGGGCACACCAGGGCGAGACCGTGAAACGGGGGTGAGAGTGGTCTCAGAGGGGACCCAGCACGTGCGGACTTACAGTCCCTTCCTATCGGCGAGGCTCTTGCAAACGGGAAGGCAGGGGGTGCTGAGCCACAGCCTGGCTGGAGCCCCAGCTGAGCCCCATTGGCCAGGGCCCCCTCCTCCCTAGGAGGGCGGGGCTCCCACCCCGGCAGACCCTGCATTCTGCCTCACCAGCCAGCTGCTGAGGGTCCCGGCACCCCAGCCCAGGAGGGCACACCCTGGGGGCTCCTCCTGACCAGGCCACCCCATGCTCAGCAGGTGCCCTCAGGCTCTGCCTCAGGGGTGCTTGGCCAGGACCGGGGGCACTGACTGTGCCCCTCGGAGACCCCACCCAGGTCGCTGCTCGCAAACCCCTGGGAAGCATGCAGAGGGTGCTGGGGTCACACAGAGTCAGAGAGAAGATCCTGGTTCTGGGCCAGCAGCCAGCAGGTGGGCAGCCGTGTCCACTGCTCAAGGCTGGTTTCCACCCAGGTCAGGGGTGGGGGTCCCCGCTTTACAGCCGAGGAAACCGAGATGCCACGTGACACCCCAGCTACTCGGAGATCCGGGGCTTCCGGGTTTGCACGGGACTCGTGACTCCCATCCCACAGCCGTGCACGCGAATGCTCGCTCAAACACGCACTCACACGCACGGACACGCACGGACACGCCCCCACGCACAGATGCACGCTCGCTTCTACACTGATACTGTAGGACACACACAACTCACACCCACACTTACAGGGTAAGACGTTCCTGCACACGCGTGAACACAGGATCAACACCCAGACGCACGCTCACACTCACACAGACACGCACATACAGACACGTGTGCACACACGCTCGCACGCACTCGCACCCCCATCAGAAACAAGACCTCGGGGCGCCCCCTAGTGGCAACACCCGCAACACGCACCACCCCAAGGAGAAAAGTCCCACCTTCCCAGGGCGTTTTCTCAACCAGAGGGCAGGGCACAGGCCACCTCCCTGATCCGAGATCAGATGCAGGGGCACCGCTGTGACCCAACCCTGAGCTTGACCTGCTTCCAGAGCTCCTGACACCCCCAGGTGACAGTTGCATGAATAAAACGATGCTTTCTCCCATAAAACATTCTTAAATCGTGTTAATATGTGAATAATGGACGTACTTAAATTAATTTTCCCAAGAATGTCCTTGTAAAGAGGAGACACTGCCCCACCCCGCGACCCTCAATGTCTGGGCCTCGGGGGTGGGGGGCATATGTGCGGAGGCAGGGCCGTCCCCACCGACTGTCAGCCAGGGTCCCCACGTCCATTCCTGCCTCCACCTCTGTGACCTGGACCCCCTCCCTTGTCTCCCTGCCCACTCATGTCCCCCGGGCCAGCTCGAGCCAACAGTAATTGATAATTCATAACCGCAGTCTCCTTGCCTTAAACAAAGATCAAGTGTATTTCAAAGCAAACTTGGGCCTCCGGACAAATGGCTGAAAGGCAAGCTGCTCCCTGAAAAACATCTCTGTCGCTCCGCCCAAACCCTGGTAGAAGACCACGCCACTGCTTCCCCCTCCCTGAGTGATGGCTCTTATTAAATGTCATAGAGATGGCACCTTCTCCAGGCTCGGGAAGGGGCACGCGCCTCCCTGCCACCCGCTCCCCCCCCCGCCCCCGTTCTCACGCCGTATCTTCCCCTGACTCTCATCATAGATAAATTTACTTATTGCATACAGATGTTTTGCTGGAAGAAATGATTCCTCCCCCAGTGTCCCCTGAGTGTGTCTTGGAAGCTCAGGCCAGGCAGGGAAGGGTTGACCCTCCTGGCCAGGACGCCAGTGAGCGGCACTCAGAGTGGGACGGGCCCGGGCCAGGGAGGGAAGGCCTCTGGGGTCCCTTCCCTCGCTCCTGGGCCCCACCCTCCGCAGAGCCCTGTATGGGCTGCTCTGAGCTGCTCGCATGCTGTTCCCTCTGCTTCGATGCTGTTCCTGCTCTCCCCACTCACCCCTGCTCAGCCATCCTCCGTCCGCCCAGAGACCCCGTCTCCTGCCTTCAGAGCTCATCACGGTGTGAGACGCCTTCAGAGCTCATCACGGTGTGAGACGGACGGACGTGTGTGTCTCATGAATGTCTCCCTGCCCCTGGGGGGCAGCCACACTGGCCCTGAGCCCTCACCTTTATCAGATGAAGCTGCCCCACGGACCCGTGACCGGGCACGTCACCAGGCCCTGGAGCCCTGAGCAAGGCCCAGTGACTTTTCTCGACGGGTTGGGGTGGGGCTCTTGCCCAGGTCCCCAGAGCCCGGCTCTCCAGCACCTGGCTCAGTCTTGGGAATCCTGCTTTGAGGCCCAGGGCGGGGCTGACGCCTCAGGGACTGCCTTCCCTCCCTGGTCCAGGAGGGGCTGAGACAACAAAGCTGCGGGGAAGGAGAAGGCTCAGTAGCAGCCGGGCCGGATGGCGGGGAGGGACGTGGGCGTGATGGCCCCAGCGGCTCCAGGGAGACCTTCGTGGCCATGGCCGGTTCTGGATCCTGAGCGCTGAGCCTGGAGGCCCTGAAGCCCTGGGGCCCACCTGAGTCTCGGCCGGCCTCTCCGCAACACCCCTGCCCCAAGTGGGCACTAGGGGGCGCCCACCGCCAGACCGCCAGACCCTTGGCTCCAGGCAGACACCCGCAGCCAGGACAGGCCTGGGGCCATGGGAAGGGGGCCTCCCACCCAAGACCCTGTGGGGTCCCCTGTGGGGTTGGCAAGAACAAGGGTGGGGTCTCCTTGACCTTGAACCTGAGGGGTGGGCCCGCTCGGCCAGGCCCTCCGCATGGGGCCTCCGTCATGGTGACCACCCAGAGCGCAGGTACAGCAAGCCACTCGCCCCGTCCAGAGGAAGGCCCGCTCCCGGAGGTGGGTGCCAACCTCGGGCCAAGAACCACCCCTCAGATGCTCTAGGCACTCAGCCTCTGTGCATAGCAATCATCCCTGCTGACCTGAGTCACGCTCACTACGCCCGGGACAAGCCCTCCTGAGGGGGAAAGAGGGGGAGGGGAGACGGGGCAGGGCCGGGATCCAGGGTGCCCACCTGCCCCGGACCTTGGACGGTCTGGGAGGGAGAGCACCGGGCTCGACCTTCCCGGGGCCCAGGCAACGATCAGCCCCAAGGGGCCGGGTGACCCCCCGGGACAGGAAGCGTCACTGGTCGGCCGTCAGTTGTCCCTGCTTGGGCGCCCCTCGGGCCCCCGGCTGCCTGTCATCTATCGTGTTGCCAGCACACATCCTGGGCCTTTCCAGGGCAGGCAGCAAGGGAGACTGCGTGGAGCCTGCACTTGGTGGTCTACGCTCTGCCCCGGAAGTGGGAAAGACCCTGCGCCAGACAGAATAGCTGGGGCTGGGGAGGGGTCTATGGGGGCCAGCCCCAGCAAGGAGGGCTTCTCAGAGGAGGCGAGTGACACCTGCAGCTCGTCCTGCCAGCACAGGAGGCTTCCCTGGGGCCCTGACGTGCCTCCTTGCACTCCACGCAGGGGTCACAGAAGATTCTGGAGGACGAGGGCGCCATCATCTACCCTCAGCTCCAGCCACGGCCTGGCCACCCCAGGGGACCGGAGCCCAGCTCGCTGGTGTCTGTACTCCACAGGCCCCCCGGGCCTCTCCTGGGCAGGGGGTGTCACCGAGCCCTTGGAGGTGGGCAGTGACCCTCCCGCCCCCGTGGGACATGCAGGGTGGGCTTGGCTTTCTCGGCAGACACTGTGCGTCGCGGAGCGTTCACTATTGGACACTTGGAATACTGTGTTCCGGGAAGTTCCACAGCTATATTTAGCCCGGTAGCTTTTATGCCCAAGGCTGCTCAAAGGAGAAGAACCAGGCCCCACCCTGACCCCAAAGGCCCCATCCGCACCCAAAAGCCAGGGCCGGGGCCCCAGGGCAGAGCTCCCTCACTGGAGACCTGCTGTGTCCTTGGTCTGTAAAGTGGACACCATCGCGGCCATCCCAACCGCAGCCCGTCCGCCCCCTGACAAGTCCTCGGTACCAGATCGAGGGGCGCCGCGCGTCTGCGGCGGCCCCAGGAGCATCTTAATTCTGCCGTCTGGATGGCACCCCGTGGGCGAAGGCACAGGAAGCCCAGAGCCGAGGGAGGCGGGAGCTCAGGGGCGCGGCTGTAGGAAGTAGGCTGTGGGGCGGCAGGCTCGGGGTCGGGGGGGTGGGGATCTGCGGAGCCTGGTGAGGGACCGTCCCTCTCCCCCTCCCCAGGCCACGGGGGCTGTGGGCTTCAGGAGTCTCTTAAGGAGCCAGACTCTCCGCTGGGCCCTGGCCCCTGGCCAGGCACCCCACAACTGTCCTGCCGAAACGGCAGGGGCTCAGCACTGCCCCCCCGCCATTGCCCCCACGCTCCACAGGCCTCTCTCAATGCTCTGGACCCTCCAGCTCTCAACCCTCCCTCAGGAAGCTGTAACGTGTGCCTGGCTGGTCCTGCTGGGGGGAGGAGAGGTACCCACACTCAGCTTGCCCGTCCCCCAGCTCCCCACACCCCCATAATCAGAGGCTCCTGGGGGACCCCCCCCCCACCTCCAGGGCCTGGGCTCCACAGGCAGATGAAGCTGGGCTGGCACTGCAGGGGCTTGGATCCATCTGGCCCAGTGCAGCTCCAGGACTGGCTGAGCTCCTAGGCTGAGCAGCCAGGGGCCCCCACCTCCTTCCTGGGGTCTGCAGGGTCATGTGGTGTCCTCCAGTCTCCCTGCCCCTACTCAGTCTCTTCCTCTTCTTCAGCTCTGTCCCACCCCAGGGCCTTTGCACATGCTGTTCCCTCTGCCTGGAAGATGCCCCAGGTCTCCCCATCGCTTCTCTCCTGGTCCTGGTTCTCAGCACCGAGGTCCCCTCCTCCGGGAGGCCTCCGTGACAGCCCATCTCACGTAACCGTGTCCTCTGGTCCATTTCCTCCATGACCTCCTCACCCTCTGCCACGATCTGTTCTGTCTGTTTCCTTGTTACTGTTTCCCCCTCCTATAAGCCCATGAGGGCAGGAGCTTGTCTGCCGTCCTCTTTCTGTTCTGTCCCCCACACCTGCCACAGAACAAGGTCCACACCTGCAAGGGTCTGGAGGGAAGGTGCATCCTCCCAGCCCAGCCCTCACCCCCCAGGTCTGGTGGAGCCTCAGGAACGGCCCGTCCCAGGGACAGGGCTAGTGCTCAGACCCCCACCCTCAGCAAGAGGGGCCTAGGGGAGGGGTGGTCCTGTCCACCCGATAAAGATAAACAGATTCCAGGGCTCCAGAACCCCTGGGTCCTTAGGGAAAGAAATTGAGCCCTTTGGGGAAGGACAACAGAGGTTCAAGCGATGGGTCATTAGTAGGTGAGGACCGAGGTCCTGCAGGGCTGGAGGCCTCTCCACTTCCAGGCTCCAGGCTCCTGCTGCTACTGCTCCGCTTTCTCCAGGAAACTCCTACTCAGCCTCCAAAGCCCAGCCCAGAAGCCCATTGCCTTGGGAAGCACCTCCAGCTGCCACACTCACTTGGCCCAAGTAAGGGAACTGGCTCAGAGCTCCAGCCTCAAGGTCAAAATCACGCTGAGAGACAATTCCCACCCAAACCTCAGCAATACCCTTGGCAGTTGCCAGAGCAGAGGCGCCCAGCAGGGACAGAGTTCTGAGCAGCGAGAGGTACTCTGGTTGGGACCCAGGAGGGCTTCCTGTAGGAGGGGATACCCAGAAGGGCCAACAAAGAGAAAAGGGTGAGACAGGGTCTTGAGGAGACCTGGCAAAGGTTAGGGTGACACTCACGGGAGTGAGAAAAGGAGGGAGAGAGGGAGTGAGGGAGCGAGGGCAGGGTGGACACACCCCAAGCTGCCCCTCACAATGATGGAGCAGGGAGGAGGGTGGGAGGCTGGAGAAGCCAGCAGGGAGTGCCGCCTGCCCAGGTGGCTGCAGGCCAGGCCGGCAGGTGGGCAGGTTAGAACTTGCGTCCTGCCCCCAGGGGCCAGGCCGACCCTGTGGACCGCAAGGCCCAATTCCTGGTTGGCCAGACCCCAGGGAGAGCATCGAGGGGTCTGCAAAGGCTCCAGTGGGCAGGCAGCTCACATGGCCACTGCCTGGTCCGGGATACCCCACCATCCAGCCCAGGACTGAGCCCCCCAGGGTATCTCCTTCTTCAGAGGGACAGACAAGCGCCCCGTAAAGAATGATCCTGTCACAGCACATCACCCACCCATCCTCCAACAGCCCGGCGAGGAAGGGAGAACCCCGAACCCCACTTTGCAGATGGCGAAACTGGGGCACTGAGCGGCTCAGGAGGCGGTCACTGCAGCTCCTGAGTCCACGTTCTTCTCTCTGTCCTCAGCCCCGCAGGAGCCTGCTTCCTCCAGAATCGCCAGGGGGCTGGAGGTCTGTCCCTGAACTCAGCACCCCACACTGGGCTCCCCCTTCCCCCTACTCTGTAACACAGGAGTGGGGGAGATGACCAAGGAACCCTGCGCCCGTGTCCACTCTCTGTGCCACACTCCTCCCCACCCCGGGCCCGTTTCCCCAGCCGGAGCCAAGAGCAGGAACGGGTGGGTCTGTGTGATGGAGCTGCCCTGTGAGGCTGGAGCTCAGCTCAGCTCAGCTCAGCTGCCAGGAGAAGCAGGTGTGGTTAGCACCAGGGCTCCAGGGAGCCCGTCACCCCGACTTTATGGCCAGGTGAGCCATGAGTCACTGCCAGTTACAGGCCATGCCATGTGCCGCCTCCCATCTGGGGCACCCCAACTGCAGCTAGCCATCCGCCCCCCACTCTGCAGTCAGGGTGCTGTCAAAGGTCAGG
>NW_021146662.1:0-9071 GCF_002837175.3 Physeter macrocephalus
ACACCTGGTGGCCAGGGAAGCCCCTGGCTTTCGTCCAGCAGGATCAGTGTCCCCATCTCCCTGCCTTGCAAAGCCCCAGCTGCCTCAGACTGGCCAGCACAGGCTCAGCTCAGCCCCAAGGCATCCACAGGGTACCCTCACTGCTTCCTCCCTCCGGAAGCCCACCCAATAGGTGTAACGCCAATTCCTCTGGTGTCTCTGCCTCCTAATCTCAGCCCGTTCCTTCCATCCTGGCCCCACCCCCATCCAAATCCTGTCAGCTGCTTCCTCCAGGAAGCCCGCCCGATGGCTCCAGCCTTCCCTGCTCTCTTCCTCTGAAGCACCAGCTGGCTGGACCACCCCATGCCCTTAGTCACGGTCATCGTGGTCCTCACCTAATGAGCACCTGCTCTGTGCCAGGCACTGTGCTCAGCCCTTCAGCCCGTCACTTGGTTCCTCCCTCAGCACAGCCCTAAGAGGTAGCTACAATTTTTACCCATTTGGCAGAGAAGGAAACTGAGGTTCAGGTGGCACCTTGACTCACCTGGCTGGGTAATGAGCGGTTGGGATGCAGACCCTGAGCTTGGGCCCTTTCCCCTTGCTCTGTGCCCCAACAGAGCAGTTTCTGCAAAAGTGGGTCAAGGATCGTGGGGATGCCAGACCATGAGGGAGCATCTGGGCCACCACGTTTGATAGACGCAGAGGCCAGGCCCAGAGAGGAAAGGGACAAGGTCACAGAGGAGCTGGGGGCAGCATTCGGCTAGGACCCAGGACTGGGACGGCTTCTCAGAACTGGGGTCCCTAGGGCAGCACAGCCCTCTGGCCACACCCACAGAGAAAGATAAAGGGCATGTGGCCCAGGTGGCCAAGCCCTGAGCCCTCACTGGCCAGCCCGGGGCAGCACCATGAGGCCCAGATCTGGGCAATCTGTGTCCTGCTGCAAGACTGTCAACCCAGGAAGCCTCCTGACCAGCCGGAGACAGGCCCAAGCGTCAGGGGCCTCCCAGCATGAGCCCCAGAGCCCCGACTACAGGAGCTGCCTTGGCCTAAAGGAGCTTGTTTTCTGAGCCACCACGGCATCAGACCACGTGGGAGGTCAGGGTCAGAGGCCTGCTCTTCTCCCAGATTCAGGCTGCTCAGGAGTGGCCTCAGCAGGGGCTGGCGTCCCAGACTCCCCACGTGGAGGGGAGCCTGGGGAACTTGGCCCCCAGCCCCAAATCTCCTCTTCTCTCCTACAAAAGTCTCAGAGTTTCTGGGGCTGGTGGCCCTTTCCCGGAGCGCAGCCTGGGGTTCCCGGAACACACAGGTTGCTGGGTGGGGGCAGTGTTTGTGAGTAACATGAATAAGCCCAGCTTGGCTCTGACCTTAAAATTCAGGGTGCGGGTCCCTGGGCCCACTCTGGCCTGCTTCTCCCCGAAAGCTGCCTCAAAGCTAGGCATCAAGTGCATCAGGCCGTGGAGAGCCTGAGGCCCCCGTCTTGGGCTCTGTGGATGCCCGGTGATCCTCCTCTGTGTCCCTCTGTAGGACACAGCCCTGCTCTGCCCCCAGCCTGTCCCCAGCTTTAGCCCAGCCCCCGGGAGCCCACCGCGGCCTGAGGGCGACCCCTGGCGGCCACGGGGGATATTTCCCACAGCACCAGGGCCAGGGCCTCTTTGCACCAACAGCTGCAGTGACTCCTCTTTCCCCAGAGCCCCCCGCCCGGAGTGCACACAGCAGGCCTCGGGAGTGTGCTGGATTCTATTAAACTCGTCCACGAACGGGGGAAACTTGTGTGTGTGGGGGGCAAGAGCGTTGGAGACCCCGGCCCCGCGCCAGCTTCCCCCACCCCTCCGCCACTGGGTCCACCCAGCGGCCAGCCTGGTGACCAGAGGGAAGCCAGCCTTGTCCAGGGCAGCGACGAGGCTCCCAGGACCCTCTCTGCTGGAGCCTGACCCTAGACAAGGTCAGTCTGGTCTCCCACGCTCTCCCCACACCCACACCCTCAGGCTTGCTTCTCTGAACTGCCTGCAGTTCCCCGGCTGCCATGCTCTGCGTCCTCCCCTTCTCCCCCTCGTTCTTCCTCTGCCACCCTTCGGATGCCTCAGAAGACCCTTCGACATGGCCTCCGCCAGGGCACCTCCCTGATCCATAGGCTGGGAGTCCCTAAAGCCCCTGTGCCTGCCCCCCGGGAGCCCCCGTCGGCCTGTTGTAAAATAAATAATATCTTTACTTGCTTGTACCCTTCCCCCAGCTCACCTGGGCAAGAACTAGGTTCTTATCTGTGTTATAGTCCCAGTTTCTAGATGAGGGCTTGGAGCACAGCGCCTATCCAGTCAATGTTTGATGCAGAGAGGGGTGGGGAGGGAGGGTTAGATGGATTAATAAACGGATGGATGATGGAGGAATGGGTGAAGGGAGAGATGACTGGGTAGAGGGGGTGAAGGCTGGATGGATACATGAGAGAGGATGGACAGATGAATGGATGGATAAATAGATGAACCAATGGATGGATGAGGGGCTAGAGGGAGGGAGGGAGAGAAGGCTGGAGGGAAAGAGGGGTGGTCAGTGACAAGGTGACAGGAAGCTACCAGCCAGCAGCACAGGAGAGGGGAGATAGAAAGGGAGGAGAGGGGAGATAGAAAGGGAGGAGAGGAGAGATAGAAAGGGAGGAGAGGGGAGCTAGAAAGGGGGGAGAGGGGAGATAGAAAGGGAGGAGAGGGGAGATAGAAAGGGAAGAGAGGAGAGAGGGCAGGGGGCGCACAGCTCCCCTCCCCCACCACCTCCTCTGGCAGAGGTGTCTCCAGGGCTCCCTGGGAGGTTCTGACGGCCAGCGATCAATGTCCTCTGAGACTGGCACCCAGGGCACATTTGGGGGCATGTGAACATTCAGAGGTTCCCAGAAACACCTGGGGCACAGAACATGGCAAAAGCCAGACTGGCCGCACCACGCGGGACGGGCTTGGGCATCAATGAGAAGCCGTGCGCAGAAGGCAAAGGGGGCCGGGACCCTCGGGTTATGCCTGTGCCACTTCATTTCATTCTCAGGCCACCCAAAACCTCCAGTCACGAGGAGTCCCATTTCACAGATGAGGCCACTGACGCTCAGGGCGATGAAGGAACCTCCAAGCGCTGGCCTTCACAGCCAGGTCCGTGCACCACCCACTCGGTGCCTGGGGCCGTCTCCTCACCTGGATCCCTTCGATGCGCTCGGTGACGACGTAGGCATGGTGCATGGCCACCAGCGGGACCCTGACGGCAGCCATCCGGCCCACGGCCCTTGCCCACACTCCTGCAGGCAGAGCGCAGACAGCTCAGCTCTGCTGGCACCTGGCGGGAGCCAGCCAGCTGGGCGCCTCTGCAGGCCTGTCTGCCATGGCGGTGACTCCCCAGGTCACGCCTGGGCCCCCACCCCTAAGAAAGGCCAGGTTTAGGGAGCAGCCAGGGTGGCCACTTGGGAGCCCAGAAGAAACGTGTTCCCACCTGCACAGTTGACCACGCAGGGCGTCTGGATGGAGCCGTGCTCTGTCTCCACAGCCTCGACCCGCCGCACCCCGAAATCATCCGTCCGCACACTGATGCCGGTCACCGGGCAGTTCTCGATGACCTGGGAGCGAGAGGGGCTGCTTCCAAAGCCACGCGGGCGCTCTGAGCACTGACCACCTGCCCTCTCACTACCGCCAGCCCAGGAGGTACCCGGGACACCCGCTTCTCCTCAGGCAGCCTTCACGTGACCCCACTGGGGAAATGGGGTGACACGGGGTGGGAACTAAGTCCACGTGTTCCTTGACTTGGAGGACTCGTCCCCCCAGACGGAGGCTTTTTTTGGAAAAAAAAAAAAAAAAAGAAAAGAAAAGGAGGGCTCATTTGACTGACAGATGCTTGCGGTGAAAAGGTCACATACAGTGCAGTGTGGCTCCATTTTATTGACATACACTTCTTCATAGAAAATTACTTGCAGTAAAACTACAATGTCAACATTGGTCACCTCTGGGTGATCCTCCTTTCTTCTTTCTTGCTTATTTGTCTTTTCTAATCTTTCCTACAACCATGTGTGTATTTGAGACAAAAGAAGATAAAAAGTACAAGAAGAGATTTGGGGCGGGTTCACTCTTCCAGCGGGGCCAGACCTCGGGGAAGGGAAGAGAGCTGACATGAGGCACAAACCTGAGGCCGGCCGGCCTCCGCAGGATCGGATTAGAGGCTCAGGTCCTGTGTGGAGCAGAGAGAACGGCACGTGTTCTCTTGCCTTCGGGTCTTGGGGCTCTTAGGCAGGAAGGGTGGGCTGGGGGCAGGGGAGCCAGGGCCGGAAGGCCATCGTACCTGCGCTCCCCGGGCAGTGGCGGCCCTGGCGAGGGCGGTGCAGGTGCCGGCGGGGTCCATGGTGCCGTCATGCGGCACGTACAGGGTCCCGTAGAGGTCATTCACATTCATCAGCGGATACAGGGCCTTGGTCTCTGCCGGGCTCAGCACGTGGGACTCCACGCCATAGGCCTTGCCCAACTGGGGGACCCAGAGGAAAGTAACTGAGCCCTCGGGGAGCAGACCCCCTTGGCCACTCTCCTCCCCGTCTGGGCCTCCAAGGGTCAGTTCGGACCCTGTGTCCCCCAGGAACCCTTAGCCGGCCACCGTGCCCCAGCGGCCCCAGCCCCTCGGGCCAGCTCCGAGGAAGAGTAAGGAGCCCGGGTAGTGCTTGGAAGCAGGCTCTGGGGCCCTCCCGCCTCCCCCATCCAGCTCTAACATGAGCCATGTGACCTGGGGCAAGTTGCTAAGGTCACCTGGGGGAATGGGGGTGATAATGGTTTATGTGGTTGACACCTTTAAAGAGCTTAGACCAGTCCCTGGCACATAAGGATTTACTATATAACATAAATAAAAATAATCCCCATAGGTCTGATATTTTGAGCTTCAACCAGGTTTGATGGTCAGACCAGCTCCCCAGACGAGAGACCCCGGCTGTCCTCTGTCCCAGGCCCCGGACTGTGGGACAGACCACACCCCCGACGCATTTGATTGGCCCAAGGGCAGCCAATCAAATGCCCCCAGTCATCCATCCATCAGGACAGGCTCCGCCCAACTAGAGATGAGCTGAGCCAATCAGATTCTCTCTCCGAGCAGGGTGAGTGAAAAGCGGCAGAGACCTCACTCAGCACTTGAGCTGAAAGGTTGCCTGGGCACCTTTGGAGCCCCCATCCCAGCTGATTAGTGAGTAAGGCGGGGGTGGGGGGGTGGGTAGAGGTGGGGGGAGTAGGCAGAATGAGGCGACCTCCTAACCCCAGAGACCCAGCCCGTTCTGATGAAGCCAGGTGCCGCCGCTTCCGCCTGGGCACCCAGAGGAACTCGGCAACCCGGTGACAGTGTACCTCTGCTACCCACACAGGCCGCTCTGCTCGCTGGGCCCTGAGCCACTCTCCAGTTGGTGCTCGATAAGGAATGAACTGCTGGAGGAGCCAGTCTCAGCCACGCCCTGGAATTTGGGGTCCGGGCCTGGCTGCTCTGGGTGAGGAATCAACCCTCCACCCCGGTAGAGGGCCTTCCACAGCGGAAGGCTTTCTCTGCGTCTCGCCCACTATGGCGTTCCCTCAGCCCCGCCAGCGGTGCCGGGGGAAGGGTGGGCCTTCCTCCTGGGTACTGCAGTTCCCCATCATTCGTCCTGACTCCTGGGAGCTCCGTGCATGCGGATAACTCCCGTTTATCGGGCCTCTCCTGCCCTGAGGCTCGGCAAACGGTGCTGCGCAACCCGGTCCCATTTTAAAGGTGAGGACGCCGAGGCTCGGAGGCAACGCCGCTTGGCCCAGGTGGCCCGGCCAGCAAGGGCAGCACCAGGGCGTGAACCCAGATCTGTCGGGGCGCCTTCCCTGTGCTACACGCTGCCCCACCCACCACCGGCAGGGGGCCACACGCCAACACGAGCCACTCACTCGCCCGGGCGGGAGTGCACCCAGGACATGAGTCCCCGCCCTGGCAGGGGTGCACCCACCGACATGAGCCTCTTGTACTCATCCAGACGCTGCCGGTTGGACGCGATGAACAGGCCCCCGTTCTGGATCCAGCCCGTGTGCAGCCCCGTCTCCTCCCCCAGGTCGCGGCTCACCACGCGCCTCGTGTGGGCCAGAAGCTCCACCTCCACGTCGCTGGGCCGCAGCTGCCACAGCAGGCCTGGCGGGGGAGGGGCGGGGCGCCGTCAGCCCCAGCACTGCGGTGCTGCACCCCGGCTCCTCCCTGCAGGCCAGGGCTCCTGAAGATCGGGCAGTGGGCAGGGAGCGTCTCTGCAGGCCGTGGAGAGCCCCGAGAGGCTGAGGAGCAGGAAGTGACGGGCTCAAAGCTGAGTTCCAGGACATCGCCCTTGGGCGGCTCGGAGCGTGGCAATACCCAGGGCTCCCGCTTATGGAGCACCTCCTGTGTACTGAGCCTATCACTGGGTGACAGAGCAGTCCTGGGAGGCAGGCATGACCCTTTTATAGTGAAATTAAGGCGGCACCAAACGGTTCTGTGCCCAGGATCACGGGACGGGTGAAGATGGGGCCAGGACCCCACCCCAGGACTGACTGAAGTCCAAAGGCAGCCTCTTCACCAACAAAGCTGCTCCCTTCCGAGCAGAGTTTGGGGAGCGGGAGGCCAGGGGAGAGGTAGCAGTGGGGGAGAGGCTGTGTGGGCCCAGCCAAGACAGGACGGCGGGTAGGCAGGGGCAGTGGCGGGCAGGGCCGGCTGTGTCGGCTCTCAAGACACGTGATGCCTGAACCTCTTCCCAGCTCCACAACCAGCGACATCACGCTCACGTTGGCCAAAGTGGGAGGGTTTTCCCCACAGAACCTGGCAAACTTCACGCAGGGTTAAGGCAGAAGGTTGGCTACCCTGGAGACATGCACACAGTAGGTGCTTTTACTATATGCCCACTGGTTAGTTGGCTGAGAATCATGGTGCCCGTGGAGGACACGGCTCTGCATCACCCCTGACGGTCCCTTCCCTGTCCATCCTCTATACCCCGTGCACGGCCCTCTTCCCGGGTGGCTCCGTCCAGGGAAAGGGCTTTGCTCTTTGAATAGACAGCTGCCTGGGCGCCCAGCTCTGGCCTCGGCTCTGCCCTCCAGGGTCCCCCAGTCAGCGTCTGCTCTCCCTCCTCTGCTTCACAGCTCTTCAGAGACTCAGGGGGCACGCAGGGTCACCCTCAGCAGGACCCCGCATCTTTTCCCCGTGTCCTCCCCCTCCAGCTCAGCTGCCGCTAACAGGCCTCCGGGTGCCGACCCAGAGCCGGCCCCTGGCAGAGTCCAGTCCCTCCCGCCCCCGCTGGCACCAGGGCCCCTACCCGCCGTGTGCCAGGTGGTCCCGGAGGTCAGCCGCTCCCGCTCCAGTAGCACTGCCCCGCTCACGCCCAGCTTGGCCAGGTGGTAGAGGGTCTGGCAGCCCAAGCTGCCCCCGCCGATGACCACCACATTGGCTGTGCTGGGCAGGGGCCGGCTTGGGCCCCGGGCGCCTGCGCAGGGCTCCCGTGCCTCTTTCAGGGTCTGCTGGTAGGGCACATTCTTCTCAGGGGTGGGCCGGGCCCCGCTGGTCAGGAGTCGCAGCCCCAAGCCCTGGGCAGGGCTCCGGCGAGGACAGGTGGCGGCCACACGCAGGGCTCGGCTCAGCAAGGCCATGGGGACTCGGCTTGGGCACGGCAGGGAGCTGGAGAGAGAGCGGGGGCTGCCTGGGGCACAGAGGGCTCTGTCCAAGTGCGACCCAGGGCCCCCGCGCTGTCACCCTCCGGCCGCCCTCCTGCCACCCACCCACGTCACGTGTGCACCGTGCATTTGTCCACGTGTACTGAGGGCCCCGTACGCTTCAGGCTCTGGCCGGGCCCAGGGGAGACCACGGTGGGGGCAAAAGGGGGGCGGTGTGCGTGGCGGGGCAGGGCTGAAGGGCTGCAGGGCGGGTGGCGGGGAGCCTGGGGCAGGGACACCCAACCCTGCAGCCTGTACCCAACACGCCCTCCGGGGCCACCCCAGACGGAAGTTATTTCTTCCACGTTGGCTCCACAGCCCTTTGGGACCCGAGGCAGAAGGGGAGCAAGGCGGCGGGGTCCAGGCCCCCTGCTCCCTCGGGCCGTCTCGAATCAGGTGGGGACTCGGAGGACCGGTAACCAGCCTCCCTCCTCCTCGGTGACCTCCCAGTAGCCTGCAGGGCTCACCTCGCACCCCTCCCCAGTCCGAAGAGCCTCGTAATTATAAGAAGAAAACTGTGACGGGGGCCCGCCTTCTAAGGAGACAGGGCGCAGAAGAGGTGCCTCCCCGGAGGGAGGAACACAGACAGGAAAGGGCGCCTCAGAGAGGCTCCTGGGCCCACCTGTGGGACCAGCAGGAAAAGTTAAGAGGGCTTTGGCTGTGGTCGAGGTCCTGAGTCGCGCACCCACGTTAACAGCCGCGATTGGTATCGATTAGCCAGTTAGTTCAGACCACTTCCAGTTCCAAGCGTGCGCCGCACGCCAAGCCGGGAACACGCGTTGTCTCTGCTCGGGGGTCCAGGTGACTGTTGTCCCCATTTCACGGAGCGGGCAGACTGAGGCCCAAGGAGGCCCGCCGAGGTGACCAAGGTCACAGGGCCGTGTGGCCAAGCCTGCTGGCTGTCCCGCCCCCTCCCAAACTCCCAGTCCGCAGACATCGCGGGGCCTGGTCTGGGGGAGGAGAGGCTGGGGGGGACCCACTGCCACACGCGTTCCCGCCCTCACCGGCGGGCACTGCCCACCGCACGCACCCCCTCCGCTCCCCCGCAGGCTCCCGGGCTCTCAGGTCGGTCAGGGCTGCCCCACCCTCACCACAGAGACCCTCCTGTGCCCCCCTCTGTAGGGCCAGACGAGGGAGCAGGCAGGGGTGATTTGAGGGGCTTCGGGTGGGGGGTTCGAGGCTGGGGCCGGGCACCCGTCCCTCCGTCAGCTCTGCCCCGCTTCGGGTGCCCTGAGCACGGGAGGTGCAGCCGGCTCGTGTCTGCACTTACCTTTCGTCCTTGGATTTCCTTAACTTTCCAGGAGCCGCCAACGGTGAGGACCTACTGTCGGAAACTCAGCGTCACGTGGTTGCCCGGGAAGCCTTTCCAAGGCCGGGCGTCTGCCCGCCCCCCCCCCCCCAGCACCCCCCCAGCCC
>NW_021146662.1:9093-25000 GCF_002837175.3 Physeter macrocephalus
TGCCCGCCCCCTCCCCCCCAGCACCCCCCCAGCCCCCGGCCTCTGACCCAGACTCCTTCTCCCCCGCCCTGCACCAACGCGGGGGCTGCCACGTGCCCCTTCCCGGCCCGTGGCCAGTCCTGTTCTCCCACCCAGGCTGGGGGTAGGGGGGACACGGCCCCAGCAGGGGCAGCCCAGTGCCCTCCCGCCAGGGCAGCTGCTTCCACATTGATCTGCTCTTCTGTCCCCTCCAACTCTCTCCCACCCGAGTCCGCAGCCTGGCCATTCATTGCCAGGGTTCGGGGTCAGACAGACCGGGTTGGCCTCGTGCTGTTAAGCGGGGCGGCCCAGAGAAGCCCTCCCCGCAGGCGGCAGGATGATGGGGGCTGGGGGTGGGGGGGATGGAGGGAAGGTCCAGGCACAGGCTTCAGTGGGAGAAGGAGGGCTGAGAGGGTGTCCAGGCCCTCTGGCCTCCCACAGAGTGTCCCATGGTCGTGCCCAGCCAGCTCTGGGCCTGTCCCCACCCCGCCGGCCCAGGGAAGGGCCTGGGCCCTGCCGTCCCGAGGGCTGTACCTCCGGCCGGCCGCTGCCCCTTGGCCCCGTGTGGCCTGCCAGTGCCGGGCCCAGTGGCTGCAGCAGTGTCGTCACCTCCTTCCTTCCCAGCAACAGCCAAGCAGGAACCCGGGGCCAACCCTGCCCCCCTGCTGGCCCCGCCCCAGGAGGCGCCGCCAGCCCCCATCCCACCCCCACGCTTGGCTGGGGGAGGATGCACCGCCCACCGCCAGGCTTCTAGGAGGCGGGCCGGGCACAGCCAAGCGGGCAGTTCTGAGGGCAGCAGCGCCGGGGCAGGCGACCTCTCCTCCTCCTCCCTAAAACAGGGGCCACGGCGTTCTGCAGGTGAACCCGTGCACCCCTGCCTGCCTGCGCCCGCCATGCTCTCCGCGCCAGAACGGAGCTTAGCACGGCCAGGCGGGCAGAAAGTGCTGGGTCAGCAGCGGCGTCGTGCAGGGCTGGGGCTCCTTGGCGGGGTGATCCAGGGCCTTCGCACAGAGCTGCCTGTCCAGCCTCAGCTGCTCAGCCCCAGGGAAGGCGCGCTCACTGCCCTCGGAGGCAGGTCAGGGAGTCTGGGTCGCCCGCACCACCAGCACTGGACAGCGCTCCTGTCTGCCCTCCAGAGCTCCCAGATCCCTCTGTCTCTGGGCGAGACATCCGTGAGCCTCTGGCTTTTCCACTTCACAGCGACCAGCTTCCCAGGGCAGGGATGCCTGCCTCCATTTGACTGTTGGGGGCACCAGGGCCCAGAGAGGGGAGCCAGCTTGCCTCGGGTCACACAGCAAGCTAGTGGGGGAGCCAGACCAAGCGTGCAGTCAGACAGACGGGGTGGGGCCTCGAGCTAGGTCTAAGGTGTCTGCTTTGTGCTCAGGCAGAAGATGCCCAGAGACGTCCAGAGGAAATCTGGAACGAGTAAGTACGTCCACCTCTGAATGTGCAAAGAATCAGAATCGGTGCTGATATAAAAGAGGACCTCCTCCTCCCACTGGGTCAAAGAAAGTATTTCAGTTTCTGTCAGTGAACAAAATAGTAATGCCGGCTGCTAATACGGGGAGTGATATGGGCACGATACTGCTGTGATTAATACAGACAAACAAATATGTGTGTCCTTATTCCCACTGAGCTGTCCAACTGTCTTGCTGCCAATTTGTCTGCCCTCTACATTTACTGAGCACCTACTGTATGCAGAGAACTGCAGGGAGACCCAGAGGCAGCTATGACCCATTCCCTGGCCTTGAGGGCCTCAGGGTCCAGGAAGATGGAGGCAGGGAGGGGCGAGGCGGCCACGAGGCTGGCTGTGTTGCGGGGTGGTCCTGAACAAGCTGTCCTTCTTTCCAGCAGAAACCCAGGAGGCCATCTCGGAGGAGGTGGCTGGGGCTCTGACCTATGTGCTGTCGCCATTGTCAGTCCCCATCGTGGGGACAGAGACTGTCACTCGCCCCCCCTTGGCCCCTCTGGAGGAAGGCTGGCTCCACCAGCACAAAGCTTCCCGGGGCAGTGCTGGGGTCCAGGGCAGGGAGGACAGCAGCCCGGTCACTCAGCAGATGGCAGGCTTGGCCTTGCAGCCTGAGGCAGGGCTGCCCTCCCTGGATGGGGTGAAGGGCAGGTCAGAGAGGGCTAGGAAGGAGCATGACCATGTCCTCCTCAGACCCGAGGACACGGGGTGCCCAGGCGAGGGACACAGTAGTCACTGCAGCCCCAGCACAGCAGCTGAGGCAGCCCAGAACTCTCTTTGCCCTCTGCTCAAAGACAGGCAGCTGTTGCAAAATTGTCCCAAGCAAGCGGGCAGCACAGTCCCCTGGACTTTGGACGAGGGGTGGTGGCTGGAGGGCTGGGCTTGCCTGTGGGTCAGCGTTGTAGGGTTTGTCATCGATTGGGTGCTGCTTGGGTCTGGAAGAGGGCCACAGGTCAGGAGGTGGGCAGGCTCCAGCGAGGGACCCTGGGCCAGGGTCCTGCTGCCAGGCTGCTGCGCCATCTGGGCTGGTCTCCCCTCGAGGAGCCTCTTTCCCCATCTGGGAAGCAGGGACTATAGCCCCCGCACTGTCAGTTTCAGGGAATTTTTGTAAGTTTCTCTGCATGTTAATACCGGCCCTGAGACACCTCCTTCTGGCCCAGGCTGGCCCTCTCCACAGCCCCGGCCAGCCCTCCACACCCACCTGCTGGCCAGGCTCCCAGGGCAGAGAGGGAGGCGTCTGCAGGCCGCCCTCTGACTGGGCAGACGTCCAGGGTGGAGCAGGGGGACTGGCCGGGGGAGTTTCCTCCTCGGAGCTCTGCGTGTGGCCCTGCAGAGGAGGGACATTAAGTAACCAGCCAACAATACCTGGCCACGGCTGACCCGGCCACACCTGGTACCGGCCCCATCTGCCCCTGAGCCTTTGCCAGCAGGGCACACCTATGGGGGGGGGCGGGGGGGCAGCAGTGCGCTGAGTGCTTCATGTGTGTCATCTCAGGGGAGGGAGGAACACTGTTGCCCATTGCAGGGATGAGAAAAGCAAGACAGCTAATGGGCACCAGACCCGGGCAATTCATGGACCAGGGAAGTTTCCAGAACAACTGTTGAGGGCTGCGTTTGCCCTGCCAAGATTTTATTTTTCCAATAAGAACCTTAAAAACAAAAAAATGACATCAACTCCCTGCCCATGGCTTCATGAAGACAATGTTTTATTATCTGGGGGTAAGTGGTGGTCCTTGCAGAGAGGCAGGTGGGTGCCCCTCCCCCTAGACGCACATGCGAGGGCGGGTGAGGACGGCTGGGGGCTGCAGCCACCTGGGCCCTACCTCCACACACACACAGCGGGCGTGGGCAGCTGCGTGCCAGGGCCCTGAGGCTCCCACTCCACTCCGTCATTTCTTTCCAACGTTATTTGTGATGCAAACAAACGTAGGAATGGAACTGGTCACTCCGGCCCTGAGCCCGTGTGGGCGGGGCCGGCACCAAGATCCAGACAGCAGAGGAGAATGGGCCTTCCCAGGAGACATCGTCCCCTGGTGGCCACGTGGGAGTATGACACCCCCGGGAACGCCGGACCCAGAGACTGGGGATGCAGCGCCCTGGACGGGGACTGTCCCCAGAAGGGGACCTGCAGACGGGCAGGGAGGTGGATCCCCAGCGAGTGACAGCCTGGGCTCTGTCTGGCTGTCCCGCTGTCTTGCACACGGGACACTCCCCTGGCAGGGAGCTTCCTTACTGAATACTGCCGGCTACCTGAGTGCTGTGTGAGTGTCCCCCTCTGCGACTGGGATGTGTCCACTTCTCCCCATAATTCTGTGTGTCTTTGCTTTATGTACTTTGAGGCCATGCTGTGAAGTGTATTAACCTCCAGGGTTGCCACAGCTACTCGTTGTTAGCGAGCCTCCTTGTCCAGTGGGGTGCGGCTAAACGTTTAACATTTGGCTCTCCAGGTGGGGAGCGCTGGCTGACTTCTGCCGTGTCCATGCCCCCACCAGGGCCGATTTCAACCTGCCGATGAGAAGGATGCCACCAAATAGAGACTTGGGAAGAGGCTACACCCTCAGCTCCCATGAGCCGGCACCAGCCGGTTCCAGTGCGCCCACCTAGGTTTTAGGTGCACGTGTGGGTTTTCTTTTTCTAGGGAAAGTAAAAGATCAGAACTAAATTGCTAAGGAAAATAAATTCAACTTGTGACTAAGGAACAGGGGTCTGAGTTAACCCGCAAACGTTGTAAAACCTTCTCAGGAAAGCTCGCCACTGCCACCCCACCTAGAGCAGGGGGAACCAGCCGCCCTAAGACAGCCATCTGAGCCAGAGCTGTAATTTTAAAACCCTGTAACCTGTGCACATTTAATACAGTCGTCATTTTCTTGGAAAATTTGGAAAAATTACTTTTCCAACTTGGAAAAACTTGGAAAAATTACTTTTTTTTCCGAACAAACGGAGGCCACACACTTTATGTCTGAATATTTTATTTAATTTTGGCCGCGCCGCGCAGCATGTGGGATCTCAGCTCCCCAACCAGGGATCCAACTCGTGCCCCCTGCAGCGGAAGCGCCGAGTCCTAACCACTGGACCGCCAGGGAAGGCCAAAATTACATTTTAAATAGATAATTTGAAAATGCTTAACGGAGACATAAAACTTTTGTTCAAGGAATCAGTGTTTCGTTCCAGCCTGAAAGAAGGACTATGTGTGAAAAGAACACCTGCTTCCAGCCCTCTGCTTTTGCAATGCAAGCGATCAAGGTCACAAATTTTGGTTCAAGTTCAGCTTTAGTATTAGCCGACATGTCCTCTTACGGAGTATTTTTTTTAATTTATTTTATTTTTGGCCGCGTTGGGTCTCCGTGGCTGCGCGCGGGCTCTCTCTGGCTGCGGCGAGCGGGGGCTGCTCTTCGCTGCGGCGCGCGGGCTTCTCACCGCGGCGGCTTCTCTTGTCGCGGGGCACGGGCTCTAGGCGCGCGGGCTTCAGTAGTTGTGGCTCAGATTAGACACAGTCGGAGAGAGAGTAGCCCCTCCTGCACCCCAAGATCTGCAGGGCAGGGCAGTAGGCATTCCCAGACCACTCCCATAAGCGCTGGAACCCCAGGAGTTTCCTTGCACTTCTCCCTCTGACAAGGCCATTTTCTCCTGCTCCTACTGCAGGAAGGTAGTCTTAGGGTAGGGGTGACGGTGTCATCCTCTGGAATGCAAACACACTGTGTGTCCGCCAGCAGCACCCGCTTCTAGGCTCGCCTTGCAAACGTCTCCCAACAGCGCTTCTTCCTTGACCCACACCATGTCGTGCCGTGGTGTCCGGTCTGAGCCCGGCTGCCCGATGGTCCCAAAGTCTGATTACACGTCTAGAAGTTTCGTTTGATTGTCTAACTGGCTTGGTTCTTTTTCATGGTTCCTTGGTCATGACATACAGTTCCGATCCCTTTTAGACTGTTTCTAAGCGTAATTATTTTGTAGTCTGCTTGTGGGTCCGATTCAGCGGCCTGTGGTTTTTGCTACCCATCTCCTCGCGTGACCTGTGCTTTTGGACAGACGGTGAGTGTGTGTTTCTTGGAGCTTTCCCTCAGGGACTATTTGAGGCTGAAATTGAAGGCGGATTCCTCCAGAGATGCTTTGCGCGCCCTTTTTCCGGGCACTCAGGAATATCAACTACCTCGGATCCTACTCTACACTCTCAGCTCCTGGTTTCTCAGACCCGCAGGAAGTGCAAATTCAGGCGGCAATCTTCTCAGGTGCCACGTTAGAGTTACACGTGGCGTGTGCTTCCCAGGGCTGATGTAACAAAGTACCACAAACAACAGCGATTTATTCTCACACTTCTGGAGGCCCGCAGTCCAAGATCAAGGTGTCAGCAGGGCTGGCTGCTTCCAAGGGCTCTAAAGGAGGAGCTGCTTCCGTTTCACAGCCTGCTCTCCCTGTGTGCACGTCTGTCTCTGTGTCCAAATTTCCCCTTTTTATAAGGATACCAGTCATAGTGGATCAGGGCCCGCGTTCATGATCTCATCTCAACACGGCTACACCTGCAAAGACCCTCTATTTCCAAATCCGGTCACATTCACAGGTACTGGGACTTCATCGTATCTTTTTGGGAGGGACGCAGTTGGATCCGTACCACGTCCTCAGGGAAGTTTCTGCTTTTCCCTCCACCGTCAAGGTCCGAGAAAAAGAATTTTCTCCGCCGTCCCATGATGGCTGGGGTGGCTGCAGCAGTGGGGTGCTCTTTGTCATCTTGACATTTAGAGTGAGGTCCACTGGGGTCCCAGCTTTAAGAAAGAGCTCACCTATTAGATTTGGTACTTTGGTGGGGGGCAGGGCCCTGTCCCCTCTCCTCCACACCCAGCCGGGCTCTATGAACTGGTACTCAAGCTCACGAGGCTGGGCAAATGCCCATAAGGAGGGAGCCAGCTGACCTCTCTGGACTCCTGCCTGCACTCACCTTTTGGCTTCTGAGTGTTTCTTCTTCATTACCAGCTCACCGATGAAATCAGAAACATCTTCCCACCGCTTTTGCTGTGCTTACCAGGGAGACTGGTCAGAGTATCCAACGTACCGCTGTAGGCCGACGTCCACATCCTAATGTCCGGCACCTGTGACCACGTTACCTCTCGTGGCAAAAGAGACTTTGCAGATGTGATAACAGTGAAGGACCTTGAGATGGACTACGTGGGTGGGACCCACCTGATCACGTGTCCTTAGGAGTGGAGAACCTTTCCCAGCTGTGATCGGAGGGAGACAGAGAGACGTGAGCGCAGAAGGGTCGGATATACAACCCTGCTGGCTTTGAAGACGGAAGAAGGGGTTATGGTCCAGGGAACGCAGACGGCTTCTAGAAGCCGGAAAGACCAGGGGCAGATTCTCCCCTAAAGCCTCCAGAAAGGAACACCCCCGTGCAGCACCTTGATTTCAGCCCAGGGGGACCTGTGTGGGGCTTCTATAACCCACGGAACCCTGCGACGACAGCGTGTGCTGGTCATCTGTCACGGCAGCAACGGAAAGCCGATCCCCCACACACCGCCGGATAACAGACACCAAGCCTCTTCTTTTCAGGCAGTGTCGTCCATCACCTCTATCGTGAGCCGTGATGAAACTGGACTATTTTCTCTCCCCTACCCTTCCTCTCTCGTCTCCATCCAACTTTCGTGCGTTATCTTTTCTTTCTTAGCGTTTATCTTTGTGCTGTTGAGTATACTTACACCTCGAGTAGTTTTCAGGTTTCAAGACCAGGTCTTGACTTCCACCTGGAAGAGATGAGAAAACCAGTGCACCCGTGCTGCCTCTTCACCTCCTGTCTTTTTCTCTCCCCGGCGCTTTCCTGAAATCGTTTTGACGTTCGTTCTCTCTAAGGGACAGGGTTTAGAATCGTTATATGAGGTTCTGAAACCAAATCTTCACCTCGTCTGAGACGCGTTCCTGCAGACGGAGTGGTTCAGCATCCCCCGATCCTGTGGCGCAGCTTTCCCACGCCTCCGGCTCCAGGTTGGCCCCCGGTCATTTCCGTAAGCAGCGCCCCCACGCAGAACAGTCCCTGAGATGCTGAGGGTTGGAAACGGCCTACTTGCTGCCTTACGTCTAGACTTTGTGAGCGCGAAGCCCTGGGCACGCTGACGGGCTGAGGTCTAGGGCAAGCCCCAGCTGTTCTGCCGGTTACGGCACTTGATCTTCTGCTTTTGCTGCCCAATGGATTTTATTTTCTCTTTGAAGCCCAGGGTTAACCAGTCTGTGTTAATTCACTCCTTTATTTCTGGAAAGTTTCAAATAAACACACATTGAAATATTTGTCCTGGTCCGTGATCTTGTTTCGATCCACGCGTGTTTGTTAAGCGTCCCCTGGCCTGTGAGGACCTGTGGCTAATGCCACGTGTGTTAGAACCCCAGGTCCCAACCCCAGGCGGCCCGGGAGCCTAGAAGCTGCCCTGGCGTTGGCTCGCAGTAGCTGCTCTACTCCAGGTCTCTCCTCTCTGGGACGGGCCCCTTCTCTCAAGCTCAGCCTTGCATTCTGTGTCTTCTAGGGTGTTCCTGTCGGTAGTGGTGGGGTTGGCGAGTAGAGGGGTCCACGTCACCTCAGGAAAGGGGTTGTCTCCTTCTTTCACCCACGGAGTGTCTCTCAAACTCTGGACACGAGAGGCCTCCACGGTGGCCCTGCCCAGGGGGAGTCTGCGGTTGTCAGAATCAAGGGGCAGGACACTCAGTGCCCCCAAGAGCCCGCAGGCAGCCACCCTCAGAGACCGGGAGCGCACGGCTCCCATCTGCTTCCCAGCGTCTGGGGTAACCTCGGGCAGGCAGGCCTGTCCCTGCTGGGCCTCCAGCCCATCCACACGCAGGCCTGGGGCTTCCCACCCTTTTCCAGTCTGGACCCCTCAGCGGGTGCTGCTGGTACCCTCCCCCAAGGGCCCCCAGCCCCCATGTTCACCCGCAGCTGCCCCTCAGGCCACCACAGTTCTCTGCTCCCCGGCCTGGAGCTTTCTCCAGGGCCGTCCAAGCTCAGGGCGGCTGAGCGCTGGCCCAGGGGCTGGTCAGCGAGGGTCTGGGCCTTTCCATCCCCTAAGTGTGGACACGAGAACTCAGAACTAGAGGCCGGTTCTCCGGGAGGCGGTGTGGGCACACCTGGCCTCTCGGGGGACTCAGGCCTGAGAGAGTCTCAGAGAGGGGGCGGTCCCCCCATCTGGTTCTCGGGGCACCAGCTTAAGCCAGGCTCTGAGGCTCTGGGTCCTGGAGACCAGGGCTGCGGGCAACCTCCAACACTCTCCAGCTGTGTCATCTCAAACATCTGCAGTCTCCTCCTCGGTCTGTAACAAAAACTGACACCTGCTGAGCACCAGGTGTGCGCCGCGCTCCGAGTCTCGCCTGGCCCTCACCACCCCGAGGTGGGTCCCGTCTGGTCCCATCTCTGCAGTGACAAGACCCAACATTCTCCAGGCTGTGCGCCCAGCCCAGGTCCTGCATCCGCAGCCCCCAGTGTGGCCAGGAGTGGCCACATGCCCAAGCCCTGGGTAAGGAGAGTAAGGGCAAGTGCTGCGTCAGCTTCTGCATCTGCCTACAGCCTCGACGGCAGCAGCTCTAGCAGCCACCTTGGACCACGAGGTAACTATGAGGAGGGAAGTGCATGCTGAAGATGAGGGGAGTCTGGGGGCGTGGGGATGGGGGCCTCAAGCCACCCCGGGCCGCCACCTCTGCACTGCTTCCCCGTAAGGGAGAAATAAGCCTCCACCGTACTATTCTGATTTTCTCTACCACAGGCCACAGAGTCACCCTCCGGAGAGATTATTTTTATCTCCAACACGTATATATAAAGAAACATGCTCAGGAGGCGAAGGACATGCCCAAGTGGCAGGGCTGGGGTTTGAATCCCATCCAAACAGAAGACAGTGACACCCGCCTCCGAGAGCTGCTGCACAGGAAGCCCGTGACCTGGGCCAGTCGGGAGGTGCCTGGTCGGTGGCCCGGCGTCACTGTCGCTCCAGACCCCCAGTGGGTGCCTGAGGCCGAGCCACCCCAAGGCCCATGCCTGACCCAGGCCACCGCCCCCTGGGCCGACAGTATCCGGACGGGGCAGACCCTTCTGGACACACAGGAACCCAGCCAGTCCCTCCTCCCCAGCATGAAAGGCCAGCCACTCCTGCAGAAAAGAACTCAGGTTTATTTGCGGTAGAAACCGTGGTCTGAGAAAAACCTATTGGCAAATGTACAGTTTGCGTTCTGTTTGGGGTCACCACCAGCTGCGGGACCCCCAGATCCCTGACCCGCATGCGTCGGGCTCCTAAGTGTTCACAGCTAATCTCAGGCCCCAGGTCCGAAGCACCGCCAGAGGGCGTCCCATCTCCTGCTGCAACCACCCGCATCCCAGCCTGTGCCCGGCCCTCCTCCCGTCCTGCTCCCTGCAGTGCAAAAACTAACCCAACCAAGACAAGCTTCCTAACACACAAAAACACAGCCAAACAGTCACAAGAACCAGGGCTCTAAATTAGGTTTCCTCAGTGTCCTTCGTTATCACGACGCCTTGTTCCATGATGACCTCAAATATACGTTATTTTCTTGCTATTATAAAATCTCTTCCTTATTATCCACAGATATATAATGGGGAGTTTTGGAGGAAACAACTACCAACTTTTTTTTCCCTTAAAAAGCAAACGAGCCAAACCCAAACGAAACGAAACAAAACCCTAACAACATCAATAACAGAAACCAAAACTCTTCTGACAACCGTAAACACGAAAGGCGCTGGCCGGCTGGTTTCCTCCCCTCCCATCCCGGGCTCACAGCTGGGCCAGCTGCGCCGAGGTCGCGTGCAAAGTGCTGGGTGCACCCTGTCAAGGACTTGGGTCTGCTCTCTCCGTAGAAAATTCTTCCTTCCCCCCGCTTTGCCCACCGCCCCCAAATACAATCCTGTGACCCTCATTTCCCAAGCCTTTGCTGGCTGCCTTGTCTCTCCTGCCTGCACACGCCCTCTCAGACCCCTCCCCATCTCCTCCCCACGCCAGGACGCTGCTGTGTTGAGCTGAGGCTGGAGATCACAAGGCTGACCTCAGAGGAACCCCAGGGTGCAGTGCGGCCACCAGCGCCCACCCCGGCAGGGGCCAGCCTTGGCAACGCCCGACCTCGTGCAGCTGACCAGAGGGAAGGGGGACCCACGAAGCCCACGTTGCACCCGTAGCTCTGGCACGGAACTCGGAGGGGACAGCGTCCCTGGGTCTCATGCGACATCCGGGCAGAGAGGAGAAGAGGGTCCGGCCAAGCCAGCCAGAGGTCAAGGGCCAGGAGGAGTGAGGAGGGCGAGTTTGGGGGTGGAGCTACCCCAAGAGCACTTATTTCGGGCTGTGGCCGCAGGCCCTGTTTCACGGGCCGCAAGGGCCCCTGGAAGGAAGACCTGCCAAGGGCTGGATCCGACAACCGTGCAAAGGCTGGGAAGACCCTCGGGGACCCCCTTGCGGGACGCGGGACACCCAGAGGGCCCGCCTGCTCGGGAGCGGTGGCGGGGGGCCTCCTTCTGGAGAGGGATGCGAGCGGTAGAGGCCGTGCAAGCGGAGAACCCCGTCTGCTTCCCGCCCACGTCAGGGCTGACAAACGATGTATCCACCTGGCAGCAGGACAGGACAGACACACACCAAGGACTCGGGGCAAAGGACAGTACCACTGGCTGGGGAGCAGGGTCGGCAGCTTCAAGGTTCCTAAGGCGCCCTCCCGAGAGAGCGGCCACCCTGGGGTCTCTGCACACCCCTGGTGCAGAGGGACAGGAGGCGGCCGAGGGGCTGCACAGGCCCTGGCGATGCTTACTCCCTCTGTTCCCGAGCACAGCAGCCTGGCTCTGGTCCCTTCCGCCTCCCCCTGGGAACAGCAGGATGCAGCGGGGCTGAGGGTCCAGGGGCTGAGCAGAAAGGACCAAGGGGAAGGTCCCCAGCCCTCCCTGGGACAGCGTATGCCACTCAAACCTCAGCTCCTGAAGGCCATCTCGACAGGACAAGGGCAAGGTGAGCTCTGGCCTCAGCTGTCACCCAGGGCCTGGCTCGGGTGCCACAGACGCCCCCTCTCCTCAGCACTCTGGTGGTGGCAGCCAAGCAGGGCTGGCCCAGATTTCCTGTATGTACAAGTGGCGTACCCAGGACAGGCCACCAAGGGCAGGCTGATGGTGGGACGGATCACATGAAGGATTCTGAACACCCTCCCCATCCCCATGGGCTGTTGAAGACTGGAAGGTTGGCGGGCATTTCCCCTCTGAGTCTCAGAGCTGGAGACAGACTTCAGCACTGGAGCGACTCTTCCAAGAAAATCCGCGAGTCCTGTCCGCATTCTTGCTGTCACTGGATGCCCTCTTCTTCTACGTACGTTGAAGGAAACCAGCCAATCTGAGAAAGACGGCAGACTCATGTTAAGTGTGTGTGAAGGGTGAGGGCAAGTGGAGGTTTGTGGAGGTGGGCGATTCTTTAAAAGGCTGGCGTTCTAAGGCACGCCCACCCCCAAGAGAGGCCCTGGAGAAGAGGCAGAGAGCCTAGTGGAGCCGAGGCCCAGGAAGAGGGGTGACCCTGAAACGCACGAGCCCAGAGCAGTTCAAGACGACCTGCTCACCAGCTAACTGCCAGTCAGAAAAAAATTAAATCCTCTCTGGAGGAAAATAACATCATCCAGAGCCTCTGTGGTGTTTTACACGCAAGCTCAGCATTTAACCAGGAACAAGTGACAGAAACTAAGAGAACATGCAGACAGCAGAAACCAATCTACAGGTCATCCAGATATTGGGGTCATCCACCAGGAAACGTAAGTAACTCTAACCTGTCTGTTTCAGAAAACTGATGAAAAACCAGAAAATTTTCCCAGAGAACTGAAATCAGAAATCAAATAGCGATCCTAGAACTGAAAAATATAATGACTGAAGTTAAGAGCAGATTAAACAAAGCAGAAAGGAAGACTAATAAACTGGAAGATAAGTCAATAAAAAGTAATGAGATGGAAAGCCAGAGAAAATGGATGAAACACACATAAAACAGTAAAAAATAATATGTGGGCCAAGGTGAACAAGATCTACCATCCATGTGAACAGATCCCCAGGAGAAAAGAGAGAAAATGCAGCAGATACGCTATCTGAAGAAATTTCCAAAACGGACGCAGGACATCAAACCACACGTTCAAAAAAATCTCTGCAAATCTCAAACAGAATGAATACAGAGAAAACCATACATAGGCACAGTATGGTAAAACTGATGAAAAACAAAGACTTTTTTTCACACGGAGGGCAGTGGGGAGTAGTGCAGACACTTCCTCCAAAGGAATCACCATAAGAATGCTGATGGACTTTTCTACAGAAATGATGGAAGCCTGGTGACAATGGAATGACATCCTCGAAGTGCTGAAATAAAAGATCTGCCAGCCTAGACTTCTAGACCCGGTAAAAAATACCCTTCAAAAATGAACTCAATCAAATGGCTCACAAAAAGGAAGCAGGTCTCATTGGAGAGATGACCGATTGCTGGGGGAGAATGACCAAGCAGAGAAGAGAAAGCTTTTCCTTACAGCAGAATGCCCACTAATAAGTGTATAAAAAAAGACCGAAAATCACTATTCTCCACCATGACAGAAATAACTGAATAGGCAAAATTCATCAATGAATGATAAAACTAGTAGGTGAAAGTTTGATGAGGAACAGCCTGTTTATCTGATTTCCAAGTATTACCCTGCACATTACTCATTAATTACAGTAAATTCAGAGTGGAGAAACTTGGCAGACACCACCTTAACCAAGTGATCAAAGTTAATGTCACAATAATGGGGCAAACTGACACCATAAACTTCTTGAAAGGACTCTACAGCACTGAAAAAGAGAAAACATCCTCATTGTGGTGTTCCCATCAAAAAATACAACCTCAGTCTAATCATGAAGAAATATCAAAGAAACCTAAATTGAGGGATAGTCTACAAAAATAACTGGCCCATACTCTCCACATTGTCAAAGTCATATAAGACAGAGAAAAGCTGAAGAACTGTCCCAGGTTAAAGAGAGTTGAGGGTCATGGCAAGTAAATGCAATTCATGATCTAGGACCAGGGGAAAATAACTAGAGAAGACACTATTGGGACAGTTGTGAAATCTGAATATGGACTGGGGAGTAGATAATCATAGCAAAGGGAAATGTCCTTGATCTTAAGAAATACACACTACAGTTCTTTAAGGGTAAAGCGCTATGATTTCTGCAATTGATTTCCAAATGGTTTAGAGAAAAATAAGTGTACACACACACACACACACACACACACACACACACACAGAATGCAAATGAGAAACCAAATGAACAAACCATTCTTAACTGGTAAATTTGGGCATATGAGAGTTTTTGTAGGACTGCAACTTTTCTTTAAATTTGAAATTATATCAAAATAAATTACAAACATTTTATAATTAAAACATTTAAAAAAGAAAGTGAAAGAAAGATGTGTTCAGATCCAACAAAAACTGAGAATCTATAAGTAGCAGATTGCACTAAAAATCATACTAAGAGGGAACTTCCAGCACCAGGAGTGAGGTTTTGATTGTATGTATAACAATGCAGAAAGAAATGAGGAACCCTGCGAAAGGTAAAGAGGTAAGTCTAAATGAAAATTAACTGCTTAAAACAAAAATAATGTCTTATGGGGTTAAAAAATGTCAAATTAAGAAACATGACAACACCTGCCCAAAACTTGGAAGGAAAATGAATACAGTCAAAGGGTGTCAGGTCCTTGCATTGCCTAGTAAGTAGTGAAAGTACTAATTTAAGGTGGTCTGTCAGAAATCAAAGTGTACACTGAACCTCTAAGGTAACCACTTAAGTAACAGGAAAAGAATGTGTAACTAACAAACTAAGCAAGGGAGGTGAGAAGCGGAATAGAAAAATTGATGAATCCAAAAGTCGGAAAGAAAGGACAACAAAGAAGGAACAGATGTGAAAAATAGAAAATAAACAGATGATGCATTTAAATCTAAATATCTCAGTAATTCCATTAAATGTAAATGGACTACCTATACTCATCAAAAGGTCAAGACTGTCAGATCAGACTGGCTTGTAGAAGTCCATTTATAGTAAGATTTTATCATCTAACTATCTTAAATGTAAGAATACAGCAAAGCTGAAAGTAATACAAGAAAGAAGAAAGTATGCCCTGCAAAACACTAATCCCCTCAAAAAGCTGGTGTCTCTCAAACAGCAGGTAAAGCAGACTTCACAGCAAGAAGAACTGCGACATTTCATAACAGGGTTAAAGTATCAACAACAGGAATATCTAGCAACACTCTAAACCAGTGGTTCTAAAACTGAACTCTGCATCGAAATCACCTGGGAAACTGGCTGACTTCATGACTGGGGTGAGGGACCAGCTCCAGGCGCCTCTTGGCACTTTTGAGAGCTAGCGGTCCCAGCCTTCTAGGTCAACTGCCTAGGACTCAGTGGCCTCACACTTCTGAAGGGCTGTCAGACGGAAAAAGGATCAGACCCAAGGGCCTCCAAGGTGGAGGCAGACCAGTTCCTTCCACCTGGCAATGGAATGGTAAGTGACGGGAGCCAAGTCTGTGGGCAGCTGCAGCCCCTGCAAAAACTGGATGTTTCCTAATCGGTGCTTTGTGGAGCCCAGGCACCCTGTCGGGTGACTGCCAATGGAACTGGTCAAAGCCAGGGGGTCCAGACAGGGTACCAGGATAGGGAGCCGTGGGGTTCCAGAATCGCAGGCTGGCTGGGGACACTTTGTGTCCCTTCCCATCTCACCAAGGCGTAAATGGGGTTTTATGGAACGGCAGGAGCCCAGTGAGGACACCCCGGCCCTACTCTCAGTCCTGCAGCCTCCCGGCCTGCAAAGAGGGTTGGGCACATGCAAGGGACTTAAAGACTGCACCCAACATCTGTCCCCTGCCGTTTCCACAACGGACCGTAGAATAGGACCAAGCACAGATACAGTGTCAGACAGGCCGGGGTCCAGACCTGAGCCAGGAGGTCGCTTCCTCACTGTGACCTTGGCTCACGGAGCCTGGGGACACCCAACCTCCTGGGCGCGGTCAGAGGGCACAGGGTCGGGGCGAGGTGGTGCCGCGGTGCCAGCCTGCCGGAGCCCCACCTTCCGAGCACCGCGGGGAAGCGGAGCCCCCGTGGGGCCCAGGAGCCGGGGCCGGTCCCACTCACCCGGCCGTTGGTCTCGCCCTTCCACCAGCCCTGGTCCCCACCGATGCGGCTGTAGATCTTCACTACGTCGCCTTCTCGCAGCGAGAGCTCCCGCAGGTCCCGGGCAGCGAAGTTGTACCTGGCCACGGCCGTGCCGATGACGCGGGGCGTGAACACTGCTGGGGGGAGACGGGCGGCGTCACACAGCTGCCGGGCGGGGCCGCCAGGGCTGAGGGTCCTCCGGGCCGAGCTGGGTCTCTCCCCCGGGGCCCAGCCCTGTGCCCACAGAGGAGCCCACCGAGCGGAAAGGCTCT
>NW_021146663.1:0-25000 GCF_002837175.3 Physeter macrocephalus
TGTACAACATCACCTGTGAAGTATTCTTGCTAAAAAACCATTGAACCTGACTCTACTAAGATACTAGTCACATGAAATAAAGCGGTCAGCAGATAATGTGAAACAACACCACAGGGATGCAATCAGCCAAATCCAGACTGTAGGAAAATCTACAAGACAAATACCACATTTCTTCAATAAATAAATTGAAGGCAGAGAAAGGGGGAAATCTCTCCAAGTCCTGTCTTTTCCACCTCCCACACTTACAAAAAAAGAGAGAGATGGTGGAAGAACCTATATATTAAAAGAGACTTAAGAGATATATCAATCAACGCAATACGTAGACCTTGTTTGGATCTTGATTCAAACACATTATACGTTTTAAAATTAGACAACAATTGGGCATATTTGAACCCCGATGGGATATTTGACAACATTATGAATTCGCTGTTGACTTTGTAGGTGTAATAATGGTATTGTGGTTACATGTTGAAAGTTCTTATCTTTTAGAGAGACACGGGGAAATGTTTACAGATGAAATGATATGGTGTGTGTTATTTGCATCAAACTCATACAGTGGAGGGGCTTCCCTTGTGGCACAGTGGCTAAGAATCTGTCTGCCAATGCAGGGGACATGGCTTCGAGCCCTGGCCTGGGAAGATCCCACATGCCACGGAGCAACTAAGCCTGTGTGCCACAACTACTGAGCCTGCACTCTAGAGCCCGCGAGCCACAACTACTGAGCCCAAGTGCCACAGCTACTGAAGCCTGCACGCCTAGAGCCCTAGAGAAAGCCTGTACACAGCAGCGAAGACCCAATGCAGCCAAAAATAAGTAAGTAAGTAAATAAATAAATAAATAAATAAATAAAACTCATACAATGGAGGAGCCGGTAGATGGGCACATAGTTAAGTTCATCCATGAGTTAATAACTGCTGAAGATAGTTGAAGGGTATGTGGAGGCTCATTTTAGTATTCTCTCTGTTTTTGTATACACTTAAAATTTTTTATTATAAAAAATTTTTAAATAAAAAAATTTAAGGGAAAAATGTCACACTGATTGCTTTCTATTCTTTCTGCATTTCTGCTATAAAAACCACCTCTGAGGCCAAAGGTACTAGTCTGAACCTGAAAAGATGATGGGATACAAGGCTGTACAAAAAAAAAAAAAAAAAAAAGACATACATCGATTAATACTTCAAACTATTTTTTAAATTGAGGTGAAGTTCACATAATATAAAATGAGCTACTTTAAAATACACAGTTCACTGGCATTTAGTACATTCACCATGCTGTACAATCACCATCTCTGTCAAGTTCCAAAATATTTGCATCCCCCCCAAAAGGAAACCCCATACTCATTAAACAGTCATTCCTTATCCCCCAGCCCCTGGCAACCACCTGTCTGCTTTCAGTCTCTATGGATTTACCTATTCTGGATATTTCATATAAATGAAATCAGAGACTATGTGACCTTTTATTTCAAACTATGTTCAACCACACATGTACTAAGCTCTATTATGTACTAGGCACGAGCTCAGCTCTGGAGATAAGATCGTGAAGACAGGCACATGATCCAGACCTTCCTGGGGCTTCAGAGACCATTATGCAAATAAATACAAACAATTAACTAATTACAGGAGGATTCATTTTTATAAATTTATTTATTTATTTTTGGCTGCGTTGGGTCTTCGTTGCTGCGCGGGGGCTTTCTCTAGTTGCAGCGAGCGGGGGCTGCTCTTTGTTGAGGTGCACCGGCTTCTCATTGCAGTGGCTTCTCTTGTTGCTGAGCACGGGCTCCAGGCACGTGAGCTTCAGTAGTTACGGCACGCGGCCAAAAGTAGCGTTGTGGCTTGAGGGCTCTAGAGCACAGGCTCAGTAGTTGTAGCTCAAGGGCTTAGTTGCTCCACAGCTTAGTTGCTCCGTGGCATGTGGGATCTTCCCGGACCAGGGATCGAACCCGTGTCCTCTGCATTGGCAGGCAGATTCTTAACCACTGCGCCACTAGGGAAGTCCTAACTACCTAATTACAAATGTGCAAATGCTGCAGAGTTGAAGAACAGAATCTACAGTAAGGTATAACAAAGGGGGGGGTGCAGATTTAATCTGCTGAATGAGGGAAGACTTCTCTGAAGAGGTGACATTTAAACTGAGCCCTAGAGACTTCCCTGGCGGTCCAATGGTTAGGACTCGGCACTTTCACTGCTGAGGGCCTGGGTTCAATCCCTGGTCAGGTAACTAAGACTCCACAAGCCTCTTGGCACGGCCAAAAAAAAAAAGTTAATTAAAAAAACAAAACAAAACTGAGCCCTAAAGAATGACTAGGGGGGAGCCAGGGGAGGAAGGATGGACAAACCTTCCTGGTCAGGTCGGAGGGCAGGCATTGGAAGCTCTAAACAGAGTCATGAAACTTGATTTGTTTGTTTTTGTTTTAGTTGGATTTTTTATTAACTAAAGTCCATAGTTTACATTAGGGTTCACTCTTTGTGTTGTATAGTTCATTGGGTTTTGACAAATGTCTAGCAACGAGAGTTCACCATTATAGTGTCATACAGAATAGTTTCACTGCCCTAAAAATATCCTGTGCTTGACCTATTCTTTCCTCTCCTATTCCTCCCCGCCCCCAATTGATCTTTATACCCCCCCCCATGGTTTTGCCTTTTCCAGAAGTTCATACTGTTGGAATCATATAGTATGTAGCCTCTTCAGACTGGCTTCTTCCACTTAGCAATATGCATTTAAGGTTCTTCCGTGTTTTTTTGTGGCTTGATAGGTCATTCTTTTGTGTGTGGAGCGGGGGAGTGAAATATACATAAGATTTACCATTTTAAACATTTCTAAGTATGTGTTTCAGTGGAATTAAGTATGTTACCATTTTAAACATTTCTAAGTATGTGTTTCAGTGGAATTAAGTATGTTATCATTTTAAACATTTCTAAGTATGTGTTTCAGTGGAATTAAGTATGTTACCATTTTAAACATTTCTAAGTATGTGTTTCAGTGGAATTAAGTATGTTACCATTTTAAACATTTCTAAGTATATGGTTCAGTGGAATTAAGTATGTTCACATTGCTGTGCAACCGTCATCACTATCCAACCCAAAACTTAGCTCCTTCATTATTGCTGAATAATATTCCACTGTATGGATGGACCACAGTTCGTTTATCCAATCACTTACAGAGAGATGATTTGTTTTTAAGTAAGACCACTGACTTCCATGTAGAGGACTGATTGGAGAAGGACCAAGAATGCAAGCAGTGAAGCTGGGGAGGTGGCTGAAGGTGTAGTCCAAGCAAGAGATGATAGTGGCTTCAACTGGGGTGATCTCAGCAGAGGTGGAGAGAAGCGGACAAATATGAGATGATGAGAGGGTGAAATTGTCAGGACTTGAGAATAGATTGGATGTGGGGGTTCTGGGAGAGGGAAGAGTTAAGGATGAGGTCCAGCCTTGCAGCTTGGGGGACTGGGTAGGTAGGTGGTGGTGTCATTGACTGAGATGAGGAAATGAAAAAGGAAGGATGGATTTGGGAGAAGACCACAGGTTCAAGCTTGGATCTGATGTTTTGGATTTAAAGTATCTGAGAGACATCCAAGTGGAAATGTGAAGTGACCCATTGATTTATGGGGCTCAGACCCCTTTCCCCTTTCTTATCAAACAATCTATCCCACTGGCCTTAATTCTATTCCTGAACACGCCAAGTTTCCTCCAGCCTCAGGACCATGGTATTGCTGTTCCCTTTGCCCAGAATACTTCCCCTGAGATGGACACATAGCTAGCTCCTTCTTGACACTCAGATCTCAGGTCAAATAGCATCTAATCAGAGAATCCTTCCTTGGACCCAAGCTAAAGTCAGCATAAGGAGTGAGTTAAGAGATCCACATGGGCCAGATTTTGTTGCAATGATGCTGCATAAAAAACAACTTCCTTCTTGTGATGTTGATTTTGAAATGTAGAGAAATATTGAATTAGTATGTTGTGTAACAAGAGCTGACACAGTGTTGCAGGTCAATTATACTTCAAAAACAAACAGACCCAGCAATCCCACTTCCAGGCATATACTCAGAGAAAACCATAATTCAAAGAGACACATACACCCCAATGTTCATTGCAGCACTATTTACAATAGCCAGGTCATGGAAGCAACCTAATTGCCCACCAACAGAGGACTGGATAAAGAAGATGTGGTACATATATACAATGGAATATTACTCAGCCATAAAAAGGAATAAAATTAGGTCATTTGTAGAGAAGTGGATGGACCTAGAGACTGTCATACTGAGTGAAGTAAGTCAGAAAGAGAAAAACAAATATCATATATTAATGCATATATGTGGAATCTAGAAAAATGGTATAGATGATCTTATCTGCAAAGCAGAAACAGACACAGAGATAGAGAACAAACGTATGGATACCAAGGGGGAAAGGGGGAGGGGATGAATTGGGAGATTGGGATTGACACATATACACTATTGATACTATGTATAAAATAGATAACTAATGAGAACCTACTACAGTACAGGGAACGCTACTCAGTGCCCTGTGGTGACCTAAATGGTTAGGAAATCCAAAAAAGAGGGGATATATGTATACGTATAGCTGATTCACTTTGCTGTACAGCAAAAACTAACACAACATTGTAAAGCAACTATACTCCAATAAAAGTTAACTTAAAAACAAAAGCAAACAAACAAACAAACTCATAGAAAAAGAGATCAGATTTGTGGTTACCAGAGGCGGGGGTGAGGGAATTGGATGAAGGCAGTCAAACGGTACAAACTTCCAGTTACAAGATAAATAAGTACTAGGGATGTCATGTACAACATGATAAATACAATGAACACTGCTGGATGTTACATATGAAAGCTGTTAAGAGAGTAAATCCCAAGCTTCTCATCATAAGGAAAAATATTTTTTTCTACTTCTTTAATTTTGCATCTATATGAGATGCTGGATGTTCACTAAACGTGCTGTGGTCATCATTTCATGATGTATGTAAGTCAGATCATTATGTTATTCACAAAGTTATACAATGCTGTATGTCAATTATATCTTAATAAAGCTGGAAGAAGAAAAAAAAAAACAGCTTCCACAAACTGAGTGCTTACAAAAGTAAACATTTATTTCTCACCCAGGGGTCTGCGGGTCAGCTGGGGTTCATCAGGGCTCTCCTGGGCTGGGCTCCAGGCTGTGGGGTGAGTGCAGAGCTGCCCTATGTATTTTCTCATTCTGAGTCCAGCCTAAAGCAGCCCCCACTGTGTGGGACTCACGGTTCTCATGACCGATGACAGCTGCTCAAGAGGGGGGAATGGACACACTGGGTATCTTGGAGCTGGCCCCTGTCACTTCCGCACATATTATTTGGCCAAGGCAAGTCACATGGCTAATTTCAATATCAAGAGAGTGAGGAACTGTATTCCTCCCACGGTGAGGAGGGCTAGGGGAAGTAAATATTTGCTGAACAATAATACAATCTACCACCAGACCAAACTCTTTTCTTCCTAGATCGCCATGTTTATTGAGTAATCTTCCCACGCTCTTACGAAATACCATCTTCTATGAATGAATGGATGGATGGATGGCGGAACGTGCCTTTCAAGGCAGGAAGATTGTCCTCACTCTTCGGATGAGAAACCTGAGGCTCAGAGAAGAGAAGCAGCTTGCCCAAGATCACAGAAACCACACATGGCCAGCCCACCCTGGCTGGCACCTTCAGCTCAGTTCCCTAGACACGGTGAGTGAGTGAGGGGGGAAAATGCTATTCTCTGGGCAGCAGGGCCACAGCTTCCATTCTGCCCTCTCACTAAGGCTTGGCGGACTTGCACATAATCGAGGACAAGTACACAGCGTGGTCTCCTTGCTGAAATTCAATCTCAGGTCTCACTCCAAAGGCAAGTGGGACCTTGATTCATCATTTCAGGGTCTCAGAGTCCTGAAGGCTAAGTGTATGCTGGGGGAATGAGTCATCGGTGGCTTTAACTGCTGATTAAGTGTTCCGTGAAATTCTGCGTCCCATCCCAACAAGGCCCACCCTTAAGGTACAGACAGTCATCTGGATTTCTGAGGGGGCCCTGCAGTATCTACCATGGAGAGGGACGAACAGTGGCGCTCAAACGCTAGGCACAGGAAAAATCTAGAAGGGCATGTCTCAGATAAACAGTGGGTGCCTCAGAAAAACAGTGAGCACTTCTTTCAAAGCAGGATTACTCAGGACTTTGACCCTCGGCTTTATATCTGTATGTAATATTTGAACAGCTCACAATGAACATATAAGTTGCTTCTGCAATCAGAGAGGAAAAAGCCGTCGGGGGCTTCCCTGGTGGCTCAGTGGTTAAGAATCCGCCTGCCCATGCAGGGGACACGGGTTCGAGCCCTGGTCCGGGAAGATCCCACATGCCGCAGAGCAGCTAAGCCTGCGTGCCACAACTACTGAGCCCGCGTGCCTAGAGTCCATGCTCTGCAACAAGAGAAGCCACCGCAATGAGAAGCCTGTGCAGCGCAGTGAAGAGTAGGCGCCGCTCACCACAACTAGATAAAGCCCGTGTGCAGCAAGGAAGACGCGATGCAGCCAAAAATAAATAAATTAAATAAATAAATTTTTTTTTAAAAAGCCGTCTGGAAATATTTTCAAGTTCATACTAGTGTGCAAAAAGCAACCACTTTCAGGGTGGTTGGGAAATTCCCAAAAATTGTCCTTCAGAATCCTCCTCCCACACATTGTCAGAATCCTGTTTTCAGAAACACTGAGTCAATTCCCAACCACTCCTGGAGGCAGCAAACCAGCGAGTACCTACCACACACCAAGGGCTGAGTGAGACACCAGGGGGACGGGTGACAGGCTGCGGAACACGTGGGGCCAGAGCCAATGAGGTCTGCATCCATACACAGCTGACAGAGATGGAACCGGCCCCTGGGACAGACACTGTGCTAAGTGTTCCACATGGATTATCACGTTTAATCTTCATGATATGTCTATGCGGTCAGAGCTATTATTATCATGTTTTATAGCTGTGGAAACTGCAGTGCAGAGAAGCGAAGGAACTTGCCCAAAGTCACATAACTAGCAGATGGCGGAACTGACATTCAATTCCAGAGTCTGTGCTCTTAACTGCTACCCCACGTTGCCTCCCTGTAGGAACCTGTCTGAATTCCACAGGCAGGAAGTTGCAGAGTCAGAATTTAAACCAAGCAAGGTTCTACAGCCTCCAAAGAACATTCTTTTCATTGATGAGGCATCCTTCTCCCTTCCAACCCTCCCCGTTTCTAGACCCACTGCCAACACGCTGGGTGACATGGGTTGCTTCCCTGAGCCTCAATTTCCATGGCTGAAAATGGCAAGAACATTGCTTACCCCAGGGAGCTGGAGAGGCATTTGTGGGAGAGGACACTTCCTCTCCTGGATCACGCTAGGCTCTCGGTTTAGATACATCTGTGTTCTTCCTGCTTTCCAGGAGTTCAGTGCAGTTGGCCAACTGGACACGGGGGCAAGCCCGTTCCATGAGCTCTGTGGGTGAGAGGGGCACTAGGTGCTATGGGGCCAGAGGCTGGGCACTGGATGAAATGTCAAGGGTTACTACGCATCCAGAAAACTCAGCTGAGGGAAAAACTGAAATAAACAACCCCCCAGGAGGAGGGGAGTTTGGTTTGTCATCTTTCCTGTTTTCCCAGCCTGGCCCAGTCCCAAAACCTCTTAATCTTGTCAAGATTTTGGCCCTTCACCCCAGGAAGGAGCTGCCAGGAGGCCCACAGCAAGCCAAGTCTTCAAGGAAGTGATGTCTTCCGTGGGTCAAGAAAAGGGAAGAGGCTTTCTGGGAGCAAGGAGAAGGCAGGGACAGAACCAGGAAAGGTCCCCCCTTGAGCCAGTGGAAAAACTGAGGCTTAGAACCGGGCAAGTTTTCTTGGTTTGCTGGTGGCAGGGTTGGGGCAGGTAGCGTAGCTCTGGTCTGCTGGTACAAAGTCTTCTCCACCGCACAGCACCGACTGCTCTCTCCCTTCCTGCTCTAGGATAGCCCAGGCAGGGGGAAGCTGCCTTCACTCCCCCTCCCCACAACTTTTTCCAGCAACTTCTCCCCATCACTGCACTGGGGACTTTGAAAACAGAGATGGGTCCTGTGGGTACTGGAGGAGGAAGTGGTATCTGCAAAGAACTTGGTGTGTTTGACCATGTAGGAAATGGGACTTATAAACCTTCTGAAACAAAGAACCAGAACTCCCTAAGCACCTACTGTGAGCCCATGTGGGGTCCAGCACACTCAACGTGTCCCATCATCTAATCATTTTCCCTTACTCTGGGAAATAGATCAGGTCCCCACTGTGCAGATGAGGCACCTGAGGGCCACAGGGGAGATGTTTCCTGCCGACTCCACCTCCACCCCCTAAATCTCTTTCAAGAACCAGAGCTGGCTGTTCACGTCATCTTGGGCATCCCCATTTGCATACCCCACATTCTTCTCACCCTCAACTTGAACGATCCTAAACTCATCATCTTCCCTCCACAGGCTTCTGTTTTCCCATCACAACCTCACTATTCAAAACCCAGGGGACTTCCCTGGCAGTCCAGGGGTTAAGGCTTGGCACTTCTACTTCAGGGGACACGAGTTCAATCCCTGGTCGGGGAACTTAGATCCCACATGCCGCGTGGCGTGGTCAGAAAATGTAAAACTAAATAAAATTTTAAGATTAAAAACAAAATGAGATCTCAGCCTTGGCTCCATCCTCTCCCTTGTCCCATCTCCTAGTAGTAACCCTGACCAGTGGTCCCATCTCTGACTCTTTTGCCAGACACTGGATTTCCTTAACTTCAGGGTTCGCGGAGCAGTCCAAAGTTCTCAGTGACTCCAGCAGCTCCTCAATAGATTTTCTGCCTCTATTTTATCCCTACATCCATCTATGCCCCATGCAAATATCAGGGTCATCTTTTTAAAATGCAATTCTGCCTAGCTTCCCCTAACTGAAAACCCTCCAGTGACGTCTCACTCCTCCCAGCAGAAACCCCTTGCCAGGGCTTACCAGGCCCTCCAAATCTTGGCTCTGGTTGCCCTCTCTGGTCTCACATTGGGTCACTACCTACCCTCTGCCCCCCAAGTGTCAGACATCCTGGAATACTCACAGTTTGTCTTTCACTTCCAGGCCTGGGCGCCTGCTATTTTCTCTGCCTTCCCCTGCCTAACTCCTTCTCATCTTTCACATGTCAGTTTAGTCACCACTTCCTGACGGGCCTCTCTTGAAGCTTTGTGAGCTGCCCCTTCAGTGAATTCCCAGAGTCCCCTGTACTTCCTCCACTGGGTTACCCACCCGCTCCCTCTCCCATGTTCCTGTTTCAGCCAACAAAGCCTGCCCAGCATCTCAGAATGTTGGAGCAGCACCCTCCAATGGAAGCATAATGCATGCTTCATGCATAACTCTGCATTTTCTAAAAGGCACATTTTCAAAAGCAAAAAGAGGACTTCCCTGGTGGCACAGTGGTTAAGAATCCACCTGCCAGTGCAGGGGACACGGGTTTGAGCCCTGGTCTGGGAAGATCCCACATGCCGCAGAGCAACTAAGCCCATGCGCCACAACTACTGAGCCTGCGTGTCTAGAGCCTGTGCTCCACAGCAAGAGAGGCCACCGCAATGAGAAGCCGGCGCACCGCAACAAAGAATAGCCCCCTCTCGCTGCAACTAGAGAAAGCCCGCACACAGCAACGAAGACCCAATGCAGCCAAAAATTTAAAAATAAATAAACTTGTAAAAAAATTTTTTTAATTTAAAAATAAATAAATAAAAAACTTACGGCCTTTAAAAACAAAATATTTTTTTAAAAATAAAAATAAATAAATAAATAAACAAAAAGAAACAGGTGAAGTTGATTTTAATAGTACATTGCAACTCAATATGTCAAAAATCATATTATTTCAATATATAAGCCATATAAAAACCTTTGATTTTCTTCTTAGACTTTGAAATCTGGTGTGTGTTTTACCCTCACATCTCAATTTGGAAGAGCCACTTTTCAAGTGTTCAGTATCACCATGGGCTAGTACAGTTTGGGAGGATACTTTAAAGCTGCTTGGCCTGTGTCCTGTTCTGGGGACACTAATTCTGAGAAGTTCTCATAGGCATTCTGTAGAAAAAGGGATTCTAAGTCATATAAGTCTTCAAAACACTGACAAAGTGGAGCCCAGTTTTTATGCTTCCCATCTCCCAGAGTCTTAACTGTGCTAATGTAAGATGTGATACTAAAAAAAAAAAAAAAAAAAAAAAAAAAAGATGTGATACTAGAAACAGACCAGAGAGCCTGGAGCATTTGCCCAACTCCTTTGAGCTCAAAGCTCTATTTTCATAAAGCATTTCTGGGGATTATTGTCCAGTGGAATGTTCTTTAGTAATGCTGGTTTAGCCACATCCCTGAGTCAGTCAATCCCGGGATCCCCATGGGAAGAATTCAGGGTTCAGGAAGCCCCACCTCACGTGCCTCTGAGCCTGGAGCTCAGGAAACACCCAAAACCTGATTACTGAATTGACTAATTAACTAATTCTGGGAGGTTGCAGAGGGCAGGGCTAGAATTAGTAAGCAAAAATTGCCGCATATTTGAGCTCAAGCGACAAAGCTTTTGGGGTTTTGTGTGTGTGTGTGTGTGTGTGTGTGTGACTGTGTATATTTTTAACAGCTTAAGGCTCACTTGCCAGCTCTTCCTGGAAAATGCAGTAGGTAGCCTTATAAGATGATGATTTCTCCATCTAAGAGTGATCAAGGCTGGAGTTCTGGGGTGGTGGGGAGCAGGGTCCTCCCCAGAGTCTCTAATTTCCCTCCTTCAGAACTAAACAAATAAAATAAAATCAAGAAGAAAGAAAGTAAAAAACCGCACTGACATAAGATCTTGAACTTTAGAGGAAGTGATCAGATGTGCATGCATGTTCTGGGCCCTTTATTAAGAACACACTTTGGGGGCTTCCCTGGTGGCGCAGTGGTTGAGAGTCCGCCTGCCGATGCAGGGGACGCGGGTTCGTGCCCCGGTCCGGGAAGATCCCACATGCCGCGGAGCGGCTGGGCCCGTGAGCCATGGCCGTTGAGCCTGTGCGTCCGGAGCCTGTGCTCCGCAACGGAGAGGTCACAACAGTGAGAGGCCCGCGTACCGCAAAAAAAAAAAAAAGAACACACTTTGGGATTCTGGAGGCCCAGTGGAGGGTTAGTTTATAGCCAAAGCCCCTTTGAGGCCACAGGTCTTTGGTTTAATTCAGATTTTTGATCCATTTTATACACAGTCAACATCTGGTCAATGACTAATTGAATCAATCAATCAAAATGTGTGGCTAGGGGGGTAGACCAGAGGATGGTCTGTTTCTCTTAAAATTGTTTCTGTGGGACAAAACCAGGCAAGACCAAGCGGTGCTGTTAGAAGTCATCAGGATAGTGGTTATGTTAGGGATAAGGAGAAGAAGAAAGCACACAGGGCAGGGGGGGTTTCAGGGTGCTGGAAAATTCTGTTTCTTGATTGGGTACAGGTTATTCACATGGGTTAAGGTGGTGAAAATCCATCAAGCTGCATACTTTTGATCTGTGCACTTTTCTGCATGTATGTTACACTTTAGTAAACAGTTTTATAAACTGCTTTTGTGATGATCTACTACTTTATCACACTAAGAGCAAAAGTGTGATTGTGATTAACCTAAATAAAATTATCAGGCCGGTCTGAGATTTGAGCAGAGGAGGAAGAGGTTAACCAACAGCCAGGTGTTTCTCATGTTGTCTCTGAGCAATAGTTTTGCTGGCTCAGGGGGCAGCTAAAGGTTAGCCAAGCTGCAGAGGGGCCCCAACCCTCCACAGACAGGCAACAGATGGATTCAGACCAATCATCTTGGAGCCTCCAGGTGCCCATCAGTAGTATACCTGGAAGAACCTGGAAGAACCTGGAAGCTAGAGCCTTTAAAGGTTGGAGTCTGTGCCCCCAGGCCATGCATGAGGCCTGGCCCAAAGTAGGTGCTGAACTGGGTATCCCTTTCTTTTCTCTTACCTGGATTTCAGGTATGGCATTTCCAGAAGTGCCAAGGCCTTCTGCCAGAAGGGGCTGGAGCGCCAGCAAGAATCACGGAGGCTGGCACAGCTGGGCTGAGAGTGGAAGGGGAAATGAAACCCTTGCATGGCTCACACGTGCTTAAGCAACTGCAAAGAAGCCACCTGTGGTCAGTTGAAGACATGGAAGGGGGAGAAGGAGAGAACTTCAGAGGAGTGGGGGAGGTGATGAAGACTGTGTCTTTCAGGTGATAGAGAGGGGGGAGGTAAAAAAAAAAAAAAAGAACCAGCAATTGAGAATAACAGGCAACACACCATGGGGTGTAGGTGGGGGCAGAGGTAGGTTTCCGGCAGTGGAGATAAAGAAGGTCAAAGAAAACAGCCGTTTATAATAGGCAACACAACGTGGTACAGAGGAAAGGAAACCTGGACTTAGAGCTGTGTGGTGTTGGCAAAACACATAACCATAGAGTTCTCTCATCTGTAGAAATGGGACAATAATAGTTCGTTCCTCTTGGGGTTGTTGAGAGCATGAAATCAGTTGATGCTTGAAAAGGATTGTGCAAATCTTGTGGCTGCTGTTCATAATAATAAGTGCATTGGTAATAATGTGGTAGGGAGATGCTTCTGATTCTGAAAGGAGACCAGGGAATTGACTTGGGAGCCAACAACAACCAGAAATCTAGAGGGGAAGAGAGAAGGAGAAGACAGAGACCCTCGAGAGGAGGGGTTCTTAATTGGGGTGCATTTGAACTTCTATGCAAAACGCTGTATTTAAGAGTATATGTGGACGATTACATTAGAATGGCTAAACAACAAGGTCCTACTGCATAGCACAGGGAACTATATCCAATCTCCTGGGATAAACCGTAATAGAAAAGAATATTAAAAAAGAATGTATATATGTGTATAACTGAGTCACTTTGCTTCACAGCAGAAATTAGCACAACATTGTAAATCAACTATACTTTAATTTAAAAATCAAAATGTTTCAAAAAAAAAAAGGAGTATATGTGTTTTTTGGAGGGAGAGGGCCCATAGACCATATCAGTTTCTCAAAGGGGTCTAGGATCCCTCCCAGCAGTTTAAGAATTACTGATCTAGAGAACTGAAGGCTCAAGAGGGAGAGGCAGATGAGACAAGTGGGCCACCATCATCCATGGATGGAGTGAGTCATCTTCATGACCTAAAACATGGGCTTAGGGGGTGGAGAAGAATCTAAAAAGAAGACACAAAGGAGAGAGAGTTTGTTGGAACGAAATCTCAGAGAACCAAGCCAACTCGCAGTGGGGATAGGGTTGGGGGGAGGGGTAGCTCAGTTTTCACTGTGGCCCAGAGAAGGCTCGAGACGCTGTTGGCTGAGTGAGTGGATGGATGGGCAGGAGTGCAACCCAGCAGCTGAAGATTCAGGAAATTAGTGGGGCAGAATGCAGATGGGGGGGTGGGGTGGGCAAGATCCTGATTATAGATGTGAACTTAGGCCTTCTCAGTATGTAATTGGTCTGAAGATTAACCCTGACTGTGTGTCTGAGGAACTGTGGAGGGACTGAGTGGAGAAATTCTTTCCATTCGCCTGGTGTGTGATGGGAAAAAACTGTCAGCCACTGTACACTGTTCTCCCTCTGAAATACTCTGGCTCTCATGAAGAGTACTCTGCTAAGGGGAGGGACTCTTAACTACTGGCTCCATGGCTGTTATAGGGATTCCCCCCGCCCCCAGAGTGGGGTGAGCAGAGACTTTGCTATCTGACAGTTGTGGGTTTGTATCCTGATTTGGCCATTTCATTCATTCATTCATAAAACAAATATTTCTTAAGCATCTACTATGTGCCCAGCTTTCTACCAGGAGCTTGATATGCAACAAGGAGTAAGAGATGACCCTTGGGCTCAAAAGTCTTACATCTAGTTGGTGAAATGGACAATGACAGTGGAGAATGATAGGTGCTGGAGATATGCCCAGGTTGCTATGGGAACAGAGAGGAAAGGCACTCATACTTCTCCAAGCTTCAGTTTCCTTATCTGCAAAATGGGAATCATGTCACTCACTACAGGGAGTTTCCTGGCACATTCCAGGTCCTCACTTGACACATGTAGGAGCTCACTGCAGCCCATGACTAATTAATTTTCTGTTTGTTTGTTTGTTTTGTTTTTTTGTTTTCTGTGGTAGTTTTTACTTAATACTATTTTTTAGCTATTGATAACATAGCATGGCAGAAAGATTACATCAGCAATGTGATATAATACGACTGTTTTCATTGAAGCCTTATACCTTACTAATCCCTAGGCTATTTGGAGTGTCCCCGCCCCTTGCACGAAAGTACAACTGTGATGCCTCTACTGCCATGACTAATTAATTTATTCAACAAATATTAATTGAGCACCCCATGAGCGCCGGGCACTGCTGTAGATACTAGAAATTTGGCATTAAACTAAACAGAGAAATAGAGTAGTCAGGAAAATTCTCACTGAAGAGGAGATATTGTAAGTATCTGAAAGAAATGAGAAAGTAGGCCATGGATATATTTGGGGGAAGGATGTACCAAGCAGAAAGATCTACAAATGTAAGGGTGCAAAGGGTGGAGGGTGAGTGGTAGCGAGGCCAGTGAGGCTAGGGAGGGGTGATGGAGGTGGGGCGCACTAGCAGATGAGGTGGAGGGACCGGGGAGGGGGGGCAGGCAGGGGAAGGCCTTGGGGGCCATTGTAAGGACTTTGACTTTTTTTCTTTTTTTTTATTTTGCGGTACGAGGGCCTCTCACTGCTGTGGCCTCTCCCGTTGCGGAGCACAGGCTCCGGACGCGCAGGCTCAGTGGCCATGGCTCACGGGCCCAGCCGCTCCGCGGCATGTGGGATCTTCCCAGACTGGGGCACGAACCCACATCCCCTGCATTGGCAGGCGGACTCTCAACCATTGCACCACCAGGGAAGCCCAGGACTTTGACTTTTATCCTGAGTGAGATGGGAGCCACTGGAGAGGTTTGAGCAGAGGAGTGACAGGATCTCACATTTTCAAAGGACCACTGTTTTAAAAAATCACTTGTTCTGAGGATGTCCTACAGGAAGGCAAACATGGAAGCAGGGACACCAGTTAGGAGGCTCCTGCACTAAACCAGGTGGAGATGATGGAGTCTTGGGTTAAAGTGGAAGCAGAGGGACTAGGGAGAAATGTTTAGCCTCTGGATATTTAAGGTGGTGTCCATGGGATTTGCAGACAGATTGGATATGGGGGGTAGGTGAGCAAGAAGAAGATCCAAGGACTCTGAGGCTTGGCCTGAGCCTTTGACGGTGATGGGGAAAACCAAGGGAGGGGCAGGTTTGGGAGGAAAGATGGAAGTTTGGTTTGAGGTGTTGTGTTTAAGAAGTCCATCGGAGGGAATTCCCTGGTGGTCCAGTGGTTAGAACTCGGCGCTTTCACTACCGAGGGTGCAGGTTCAATGCCTGGTCGGGGAATTAAGATCCCACAAGCCACAGGGAAAGAAAAAATAAAGAGAAGCCCATTGGAAATCCAGATAGGGCTATAGAGTAGGTAGCCGGATATACAAGTCTGAGGCTGGGGCAGGGCTGGGGTTGGGCAAAGTCCTGATTACAGATATGAACTTAGGACTTCTCAGTATGTAACTGGTATTTAAAGCCACAGGAGTGGATGAGATACGAAGAGGGAAGTTCTGAGGACTGAGCCTAGGGATTCTCCAACATCCAGCAATGATGGCCTCACCTACTTTTCATTTGGGGGTTCCAAGGCTCAACTTGGATATTGTGTAAGGTTTTGTGCAAATAATTCCCCAATGTTCTGTCTCCCAGTTCTGAATACACATGCACAACAAGAAGCAGGAGAGTCTGCAGAGGAACAAAAAGTCAATTTAAAATACATTGTGTTGCCATTTTCCCCCAAATAACTGGAGAGCCAAGCTCTGGGTCTGTAGGAAGATATGGAGTCTTTAGCTTTCTGCCATCAAACCCTTCAGGCTGGGCTTCCAAGGAAGAGTCTGCCTGGCTTCCCAGCCCTGAGGGCTCTCTCATGAGGTTCCTAGACCACCGTCTTGTAACTGATGGTTTACTTGTCTAGCTCCTCTTCTGGACTGTGGGTTTCTCCAAGTGGAGGCCCTGTCTAATTCATCACAGGACTACTACCAGGACCTGGCACCAAACAAGCATCAAGAAATGTTAGCGGAAATTAACCGCATGGCAGAATCCAAGGAGGAACATCCATACCCCAGGTTCTGGGTGTTTTTCGCTACATTGGTGTCTATTCTGCCAAACCCCTTCCCTGACACCTGCAGGTGAGTCCTGGAAAGGGAGAGATAGATCCTGCAGGGCTGCACTCTACCCTTTGGGAGAAGAATATTCTCGGGGGCCTGGATAAGCCATCCTCAAAAACAAGTTCTCTGAGTCAATCCTTAAGCGAGTTCTGGTGGGAAAGGGTCCAGAACCCTGGAGGTAAGGTTTAAGCAGCCTGTGGCCTCTGAGAAGCAAAAAAGGGGTATCTCCTCCAAAGGGACCTGCCTCTTTATCTGACACAGAATTCCTGGGATATCAACTCGATTGTGCCATCACTTTGTCCAAGGAAGAGAATGATCCAAAAGGCCCTCTTCTGGACACGTGTGTGTTGTCCATTATAAAACAAACAAACAAAAACCCTCTTAACCCCAGGTTACTCTGGTTCCTGCACTGTGTTCCACCTCCTGTATATAGCTAAACCTCTTCAACAACTTGTCTAAACTTGTTATCCTTCACTTCATCACTCAGGCCCATCCCTAAAATAAGGCTTTCCTTCCAGGCCCTCCTAAATGACCTCATCTAGACTAATCACTTCAGGTATCACTTCCAGTTCCTCTCCTGAGCTCCAAACCCATGTATCCAACTGCCTACTGGACATCTTGACCAGGCTACCCCACAGGCACTTCAAACTCGAATGTACAGAGCTGAATTCATCATTTTTCCCTCAAACCAGGTCATCCCCCAGTGTTCCCTGCCTTTGTGAATGGCACGCCCATCCATATCCTCGAATCCTCCCCTTTCTCTTTCTCTGACATATATAATCAACCCCTGATACATCAACCCTCTGTCATGAGTATCCCTCAAATGCAGATATACTCCTCTCCATCCTCATGGCTCTTCTGCTGATTGGGGCCATCATCAATATCATTTTTGCCTAGATGTTGACACCAGCCTTAACTGTGGCCTAACAGGTCTCCAGTCTTGACTATTTCAAAGCCATTTTCTATACCGTAGGTAGCATTTACTAAAATGCATATGGTTATGTTCCTCCGTTGCTTACAACTCATCAGTGGCTCCCCATTGCTCAGGATAAATTGCAAACTTCTTAACCAACACAAAACACCCTGCATGAGTTGGGCCTTGCTTACCCCTTCAGCCTCATCTCTCACTATCCCTCCTCCCAGTCTACCCCTCAGCCACACAGAATTACCAGTAGTTCTCCAAACAAACCCTGCCCTGCCAATTTCCAAGTCTTTATTCCATTTGTTCCCTGGGCCTCTAGTGATCATGTCCCTCGCTTGTGTTCTCTATCTTCCCTAACTTTCATTGGCTAGCTTCTGTCCCCACCTCAGGGCAGGCCTCAAGTTTGAATGTTATTTCCACCAGGAAGCCTTTGCTTGGACTCCTCAATTCTGGCATGACAGCAACCTTAAAGGGCTCCTATAGCAAACATACTGCACATTATCCCCAAAGCATTTATCAGAGTAAGTGGCAATGACTTGTTCTCTTGTCTGTCCCACCTAGCAGGCCTGAGCTCCTTAAGAGCAAGGACTTTGTCTGTCTGATTTGTGGCTGAATCCTTAGCACCAGGCATGGTACCTGGCTCACAGTTGTTGTGTATTTATGTTTTTGTGTGTGTGTGTGTGTGTGAGCTACAGGAAAGCCAGGGAAGGGGCAGATGCCATGAGAACCTGGGGGAAAGAGGGACAGATAATTACAGAAGTAGGTCTTGGCAGACTCCACAGAGACAATAGCCACGAATGGGATGGGGAGGACAGGATCAATTCAAGAGGCTCCAAGGATTTGAGCCTGCATGACTGAGAGGGAGATGGGTAGAGCTATTCACCAAGCAGGGACCATAGACGGGAAAGGTAAACCCAGGGGAAAAGTTGAACTCAGGAGCAGAGGACTGTTGGAGACCATCAGGGGGACACATGCAGTAGGCAGCTACAGATATTTCTGTAGCTCCAAAAAGAAGTCAAGGCTAGAGATACCCATTTGAGAAGCTATCTATAGGAGTCAGTATAGAGTCAGTAAAGCTTCCAGGAGGAGAGTGGATAGAGAGAAAAGAAGGTTGAGGACAGAAGTTTGGGATGCTTACATTGTCATGGGAGAAGAGGAGGCAGAAATATGGCATTTGCAGAGATAGGAGGAAAACCAAGAGAATTCATGGTCATTGGAGCCAAACGGAAAGGACCCAAAGAATGTGCCCAGCATCACTGAGTGCTGCAAGAAGGTGGAGGAGAATCAGGCTAATCTGTCTGCAAACTAGGAAGTCTCTGATTAGAATGGAAGTCAGATCAACAGTGTTTAAGGGGTTGGATCATAAAGCAGAAAAGGCAGCAAGCATGGACTATCCTTTCCAAATATTTCAAACATGCCAAGGGTAACAGTGACCTAAGGACTTTGGAAGGAAGTACAGGGATTCAGAGACTGGCCTCCATAGTCAGACTGCTTGGGTTCAAATCATAGCCCCACCATTCCACAGCTGTGTGACTAAGTTAAACTTACTCAATCTTCCTAAGCCTCAGGCTCCTGGTCTGTAAAAATGTTGGAACTAGTAGTACCTGCTTGATAAAGGTTATTGTGAGGATTAAGTGAGATAATGCATGGGAAGCACTTAGTCCAGGGCAGAGCACATGGTAAGTAATCAATTAATGTGAGAGATTATTTTTAACAAGGTCAAGAGGGAAAGTTGGGAGGAAGGAGCAAGTGGAGAAGCTGCCACGCAGTAGGGAGAGAAGATGCTGGATGTGGAAGGGATGGGATGGAGGACTCAAAGGGCTTGTTGGGGGCGTGGGGAGGTAGATCTCTTTAAAACCTGATCTTGGTGAAGCTGTCACCTGCTGGTTATTGAGCAAGGCTGCCATCTCTGTTCCATTTTCTTGGGAGGGTCATGCTGAGTCAGCTTGGGGTTTCACTCACTCCCAGACTTGTCCAGGATTTCCTGGAGGCCCAGTTTCTGCCTCTTTGCCTCCCCCAGCCCACTGGTTCTCCATGTGGAGGAAGCTGGACCTGAGTAGTGGCGGGATGTCCCAGCAGTATACCCTGTGAGAGGGAGATTCAGGGACAGCTGCTATCCTAAGTTCTCCTTGGGCTGTACCCTGGACACAGGTCAATATCCTGCTGTCCCCTTCATGGTCTGCATCTTCACAGTTACTCCAAATGACCCCCCATCCCCCATAGTTAATGATGCTTCTGAAACACTTGCAATGGTCTTCACGGGCCTCCTGGCTAATGTGCCTGTCTCCAGTGTCAGCTCTGCCAAACTGTCCCCTCCCTGCTGCCCATGGTTTTTCTCTCACCTCCTCAAAACCCCATCATAGCTCACCCTGCAGTAGCTCCACTGTCACTGGGGGAGGCCTCTCCACTTGCCCAACCTTCTTCTCTGGTTTATCTTCACATGGACCCTCTGCTCCATCCTGACCAAAGCTGTTCCTGCCCATGACTCCCTGCCTTGGCCCAGGTTGCTCTTCTTCCTGCAGTACCTTCCCTTCTCTTCCACAGACCAGCCCCTCCTCATCTTTAGAGAATGGCATCCAGCCAGAAGCCTTTCCTAATATTGCCCCCGCTGCCACCACTGGTAAGTTGGATGTGCCTCTCCCACCCCAGCATTCCCATAGTAACCACTGCTTCCATGTTATTCTTTGTTCCTTATGGTAACAGTTGGGGAATATGTTTGTCTTGTTATCAGACTAGAAACTTCTCCAACATGAGGATTAGGTCTTATTAATATCTGTATCCCCAGGGCTTAGCATAGTACCTATCTACCACTTAGCCCCCGCACCCTCATTTCTCAGGGAATACTGGTTGAATGAATAAATGTCCTCATCACAGAAAGGATGTCTTCTGGCAGGAAGACAAAGAAGGAATGTGAAAGTGGACACCCCACATGGCCAGGCTCCTACATCCTTATGGCCTATCCTCTCATTCCACAACTCCTGGGTTTCTGGTTGTTACTGGGATTTCCAGCCTGAGTCTCCTTTCTGGGGTGTCAAGCAGGTTCTTTTCTAAGCATCATCTAAGTCTTAAAAGGGCAGCGATCCTTAGGCAAGGCACCCACAGGAAGGGAGAACTACCAGAAGACACTGCTGCCCAAGAATTGCCAAAGTCGAGACTGTGCAAGCATCCAAGTTCAAAATGCCAGGGGGCATCCAGATGCCATAACATGAGGGGCCCAGGTCCAGGACCAAAGAGAAAACAGAGGCCTTGAGAGTGCCCAGGAATCAAGTGTAGATTAGGACTTAGTATAACTTAGAGCTCTTGGTCTTAAGTGACCCATCAGAGATCTGTTAAGCAAAAATGGGGATTTATTTAAAGGTACAAGAACAGGGGTGAAATAAGGCCTCAGGAGATAGTAGGAACCAGGGCCCTGAACTCTATCAGAGCCTTCTATTCTCTTCCTTCTCTCCTCCTTCCTCCCAGCTTTTTCTGGACCTTTTGGCAGAAAATACCAGCAGGGCAGCTCCCTGATTTACATACTACACATCCATCTGCAAGAAGAGACACTGAACCACTTTCTCCTTCCTAGTTCCAGAGTCTCAAGGAAGTTGATCTGAGTGGCTCAGCTTGGGTCACACAACTGTAGCCCGAAGGACAACAGCATAGTTGTGTATTTGTGTACACTGTGCAGAAGGACAGGTTCCCTGAAAAGCAGAAGTTGTTCAGACAGCCCTATATGTATGTGTTCAGTTCTGGGAGCCAAGAGTTGGGCTAAAGTAATATGAACAATCCCAAGAGAGTCAGAAGCAAATGAGTATGGACTGAATCTTGAGTGACCATCTAGAGCAGGTGGCCTGAGGGCTGGTCATTCCAAAGAGCCCAGTCTTAAGAAGTAGTCTGGGGAAAAAAAAAAAAGGGTTTCTGGGCTTATATACATTTTGGAGATGCTACACGCCATGTGTATCAGCATATGGACAACTCTGGGAAGTCCTGTGGGAAAAGACCTGTTTAAATCATAACAATGTATGTGTTTGTGTATGAAGTCCTTCTTTTAGTGGAATATTGATAAATCATCCACCTTTCACAGTGTGTACATTGGAAACAGGCCTGTCCTCTTCTAGTGATTTTTATGAGGGCTGGGATGGTCCATGAGTGAGTGGTCTTGATTTAAAGCACTGTTTCCCAAGCCTCATTTATGTCTCTGACCTTCCCGGAGTTTGTCTTATATGTTCCCTCTGTACCATTCCGTGATATTTTTATTTAAATCAATCAACCAACCTTTTGAAAAGCCCCATCCTAAACAGTGATATCCTTAAAATCATGGATTTGATATGATGGTTAAATTTTTTTTCTCATACACATGGAAATATATACGTAACGATTAAAATGAAAATGTCTATACAGGCATTACCTATAATCTTCTCAAGTACTAAGGGTAGGTGGACCATATCGTGGGGATACCAGATTGAAGTATCAGGAATCAGAGAGGGGTCACGTGGCCTTGGGTAAGCCAGACAACCTCGGAGCACTGCCAGCCACATATGCTGGCAGAGAAGTTCAACCTGTGACAAGACGCCCAGATACCTGCATGTTTGTGCACAGGGACCATGCTTGGGGTGCCATTTTGGCATGTGTGTTGTGTTTTCATGCCTACCCAGATCTTCCTTGAAAATGAATGCAGATTCTCCCTGGCTTGGGAGGGTGGCAGTGGAGTAGTGGTAGGAAGCACTGTTATGCCTTAAGGCAGTCCTCAACTTACTTTGGCCTTACTGCAGCAAACAGGTAGGAGTTATATGCTTCACCTGGTGGCCTGGGACTGATTCTGTGATGGAAAGACTATGATGAAAGACCAAAAGCAAGGTGAAACTGGTTCTGGCAACTTGTTTCAGAGAACGAGAATAACTTTGGAGTCAAGCAGACCTGAGTTTGAATCCAAAACTCAGCACTTACTAGCTGTGTGTTCTCAGTCAAATTTAAAAAACAAAAATCTCTTAAAATTGCACGATTATCACCATTATCCAGTTGAGGAAACTGCGGCTCAGAGAATTAAAGCAATTTGCCTGAGGTCACGGAGCTAATAAACAGCAGAGTAGAATTCTAAACTAGATTGGTTTGACTTCCGCATGTGTCGTCCTAACCACTGTATTACCCTGCTTTCATTCCCTCATTGATTTCACATCTCTTTTGTAGCATCTGCGGCTGGACGCTAGGGATCAAGTGCTAAGCAAGATAGACAAGGTCCTAGCCCTCATAGACCTGGCATTCAGTAGGGGAGAGAGACATAAAATCACTACTTACCCCCCTTAGTAATTTAATAACTGTGATAAGTGTTACAAAGGAAAAGGACACTATGAGGGGCACTTGATCTGGGTGGGGAAGGGGAGTCAGGGAGTGTGGAAGGGAGAAAATGGTACTAAGATTGAGCTTTGAAGCATTCACAAGAATTAACTTTTCTTAATGAATTAAGAATTAAAGTGTTTACCACTAGATGTGATAGAGGTGATTTCAGTGGCCCATGGATGAACACTTTTTGTATTTTATTTGTAAATGATTTCATAGCCATTATTATTTCATAGCTATTATTGCTTAGGATGAAGCTAAAGAAAGAAGGGGATCAATTAAAATATTAAGTAATAAGAGCGGAAGTGGTAATACATATGTAAAAAAAATTCACAAAGGTCACACTTGAATTAAGCAGGTTATTCAGGATCTTGGCAGCTACTTTAAGAATTCTGAACTTCGTACTAAGATGAGGGGAAGTTTGTGGAAAGGGGATAATGGTTAGATCTGGTGTTGAAAGAGCACTTTGTCTACCGTTGCAGAGCAGCTTGTGAAAGAGCCAGAAAGGAAGTAGGGATCCCTGTTAGGAATGCATTGTAAGAATTCAAGCAGGAGACAATGCAGACTTCACAGGTGTGTGGGCGGCGGAGAGAGGATTGAAGAGATGCAATCGGCTGGACTTATGAGAAACGGAGAGGAAGATGTCCAGGGTGGAGCTTTTCTAGCTGGGTGGCGGAGGAAGGTGGTGAGTTCAGCCTTGGAGAAGCTTGTGAGGTATCCAAATGAAGATGTCAGGTAGGTTAGTAGGTTACGTATCTCTGACACAGTTTAACTTTAGTAAAATAGTCGACCTCACGGAGTTATTGTGTGAATTCAGAGCGGAGTACACAGTAGATGCTCCATAAACGGCAGTTCTTTCTCCAATTCCTCCCCCCTACGCCACATAGAGCGTTATGGACACAGCCGGGTACAGAGCCAGATCGTGTTTACCCCGCGATCTGAATTCCCTTTGGCCCCTACCCAACTCCTCTCCTTAGCACAATTCCTGGCTCAGGGATGTTTGAAGAATGAACGAATGAAATCAGGCCTCTTGTGACCCAGGGCTACATGTACCCGGCTGAAAACTGGAGCTAAACCAGACCTTTGGCGGGTTGAAAAATTAAAATAAATTTGAAGAAGTGGGCGTGAAATCATCCATAAGTTGGAAGGCCTGGACAAAGGCTGGGGTGGAAACTCCTCCCGCCAAGCAGCGTCGGGGTCCGGTTAGCGAGAGAAGAATAGCTGGTGAGAGCTCGGGGCCCCTGCTGCCAAGGTATCTGCAGCTCCCGGGAGATCTCGGCCCGGCCCCTGCCGCTGTCCCGCGGCGGCCTTTAAAGGCCCACCACGTGGCCGAGCTGCCGGCCCCAGTCCGGAGGCGGTGTCCGGGCTGCGCCTGCGCACTGCCTAGGGGAGGGATCTGGGATCCGAGAAAAGGCGCTGGGAGAGGAAGAGAAGATTTCACAGGGTGGGCGGCCGTGGGCGGAGTCAGCTCCTTATGCAAATCACATCGGCGCGCGAGGGCTAGGGGCGGGGCTTGCGATGCAAAGCCGGGTCCGCCTTTGGAAGCACGAGGGGGCGGGTCCCGCAACCCTCGGCCTCCTTCCGGAGTCTCTGACGTCAGGGACGTCGCGTTTAAAAGCGGCCGCGCAGGCGCAGTGAGCCGAAATGCGAACTTAGGCTGTTACACAACTGCTGGGGTCCGCTGTCGCCGCCAGCCCGGCAGCAGTCAGCCTCGCCGCCGCTGTCGCCGGCTCAGCCGTTCCGGGAGTCTCAGGTCCTCCCCGCCGCCGTTTACCCGCGTCTCCGGGAGCCTCCCGGAGCCCCCGTCCGCCCGAACAGGCCGGCCGCGACAGTCTGCGTCTCCTCGGCGCCCCTCGCCGCCTCAGCCGTTCCGGGGGTCTCAGGCCCGCCCCGCCGCCGTTTACCCGCGTCTCCGGGAGCCCCCGTCCGCCCGAACAGGCCGACCGCGACCGTCTGCGACTCCTCGGCGCCCCTCGCCTTCCGCCGCGCTCGTCGCTCCGGCCGACATGAGTGGGGACCATCTCCACAACGACTCCCAGGTACTGCCCTGCCCGGCCCGCCCGGGCCCCCTGCCCCACCCCGACCCTTCACGACCCCCGGCGCAGGCCCCGGCCTCGGCCCGGCCGCCGCTTTGACAGGCCGGAGCTCCCCGCCAGGGGTGGCCGGCCGGAGGAGATCGGCTCCCCGGGCCCCGGGCGGAAGGCGCCAAGTTACAGTTTAGGGGGGTTGGCTGGCCCTTCAGGCCGTTCCCGGGGCCCCCTCGTCCCGGGGGGCGCAGGGTGGGCCCGGCCCCCGGCAGCGCGCGCTCGCCCGCCGCCCGCGGGGTGAATGTGCCTGTTGTTTCATAGTCCCTCCTTTTCTCTCCCCAGATCGAGGCGGATTTCCGACTGAATGGTGAGTGTGCCCCCTCCCCGACCCCGGGCCCCCCGGCCGCCGGCCCCGCGCCCGGCCCGAGCCGGGCAGAGGACAGACATGGCGTCCCAGAGACTAAGTCCCGGCTCCTAGCTCACCGGCCCCATTGTTCCCATCGGG
>NW_021146664.1:0-25000 GCF_002837175.3 Physeter macrocephalus
ACACACATAAGCCTAGGGGAGTTGAGTCCCTAGGCAGAGACTTCTTGATTCATGGCAGAGTCATCGGGCCATCCAAATTATAGGACTGCTGCTGGGTATTTCGACAAGGCCCCAGTAGAAATGCATGTAAGTCACGAAACAGTTACACTGAGCATTTACCGATATTCTCATGTGGATTACTTTAAAGCAGAGGCTGAAGACCTGAGCCAAATCCAGTCCGTGGTTTTGTATTTTGTTTTGTTCACATTCTTAAAGTTAATCTCCAATATTTCAAAAATAAGCAACTTCATCTAAAAACTTGAACTCCCAGTTTCTCTTGAAAAATTAGATGACCTGGTTGCACTGGGCTCATTTTTCCATGTCAACAGTCAGCTGGAGATGAGAAGAGACTACCTTTCCTGGAAGGACACACACTCCCTGGTTCCTTACCAGGTGGGCCCCTTCGATCACATTCCCTGCTTGGGCCTGGAGGCATCTGAGTCTAAGAAGATGCTGTAGAGAACAGGTGCTGTAGATATGTCTGTCCAGCTGGGCTGCACAAGAAGCTAGCAGTGCAGGCTGCCATTGCTCCGAGGAGCTGACAAAGTGGGAGAGCTTTACGGTCAGTCGGGTTCTCCCTTCTTGCTGGTCCTAAAAAACATCTCACAAAACTGCCCTTTGGGGTTTGTGCCATCATTGGAGTACTTAGAACCCCGAGTCACACCAGTGAAGCCAGCCCTACATCGAGGGAATGACCCCGAGGCTGACTGGGCCCCTTCCTTCTTCCTCCCCAATCCAGAGATCCATCCACAATGAGGATCTCTGGGAAGGTGAGAGAACAAATGACAGGCAGCTGGTGAAAACAGTGAGAACAACCACATCCTCCCAGAGTGTGACAGATCTGCAAGAGCTTTCACATGGATCCTCCCCGCTATCTGTGCCATTTTACAGATGAGGAAACTGAGGCTCAGGGTTCCCAGAGTGACAAGGCTAGAGGAAGCAGAAACAGAGTCAGGAGACCAGCCTATGTTTTTCACTCCAAGGCCTGCAGTCCCTCTCCTGCACCCAGAGAGTTTGTGGCAGAGACTGCAGGCTGCCATTTACCCTGCCAGATGCAGAGCAGCGAGAGAACATGGGCATGTGTCCGTGGATGCAAAGGCTGGTCCTTCACCTCTAGGAGAAGAGCAAAGAAGAAAGATAAAGGCAATGTGTGACCCAAAGGTTCATACCCCAACTCTGTCTTGGTTCTGAGGGTTAAAAACAATAAAACCAAACCAAAAAGGATTCCAGCTGTCTACACAGATCAACTTACTTGACGGTAAATTGAACATTGCAGTTAGATTCTCTTTACAGAGCAAATCTTTGCATGCCAGAAAGGGAGGGAGTAGCAGACTTGGGACTGTGTAGCACAATGGCTAATGTCCTGCTGCACCAGGACATGTACTCTGGTGGGTGTTTGGAGGAGAATGGGAGAAGCAGAGTGTGCTGAGTAAGAGAGAGCATGGTGTCAAGAGGGGAGAGAAGTGACAGCTGGCGAAGGGCAGGCCAGCAGGGCCTCTTGACAGACCCGAGAAGGTCAGTAATCGGAACGGAATCGCCAGTGACACAAAACACACTCAGAATGTCTGCCGGCTTCTCCCTTGCTTTGAAACACTGGTGCTTTTGTGCAAATAGAAATGAAACTCTCTTCTCTACAGACCCTCTGCCCAAGCCAGCCTACCCTGTTTGCTGCCCCTGCGCTCATCACAGAGGGCCGACTCCCCAGAATTTCTTCTCTTCCTCCTCTGCCCTTTTGCATCTGCCTGTTTGTCTGGGGCCTCTCTAGGTGACATTTGTTTCCCCAGGTGACATTTTCTTCCCAAATGTCCTACTTGGGAGCCCTAAAATTTTGCATGATTTCTGTCATTCACTAAATTGACTGAACTACTATTACTAATTCAAATGGCTACCATTAATATAGTATCCTAAGGCCCTTACATATATTAACTCAAGCTTCATCACACCTCTGTGAGGCAGAAACTATTATTAGCTCCATTTTACAGGTGAGGAAACTAAGGAACACAGAGGTTAGACGACTTGTCCAAGGCCAGCCAACTAGTTAGTAATTGTGCATATTTTAGTCTACTGGGGCTGCCATAACAAAATACCACAGACTAGGTAGCTTAAACAACAGAAATGTATTTTCTCACAGTTCTGTAGGCTGGAAGTCTGAGATCAAGGTGCTGTCAAGGTTGGTTCTGGTGAGACCTCTTTTCCAGACTAGTAGACAGCCACTTTCTCACTATGTCCTCATATGGCCGGTCCTCTGTGCTCTCATGGAGAGAGAGAGAGACCTGGCATCTCTTCCTCTCCTTATAAGGACACCAATCCTTTTGGATTAGGGCCCTACCCTTATCACTTCATTTAACCTTAATTTCCTCCCTAAAGGCACTGTCTCCAAATACAGTCACATTAGGCATTAGGGCTACCACATATGAATTTGGGAGAGAAAGAATTCAGTCCCTAACAGTGTGATATAATTTTTTTCCATTCATTCATTTACTGAGCATCTACTAATTGCCAGACACAGCAGTGAAAAAGGCAAACAAGAGCCTTGCTTGTTAAACTATAAGCTCCCTGTAGTCTAGTGGGAGAAGTGGCAACAGACAAGGAACATATGAACTCATTAACCAAATAGATAATTTCAGACAGTGCTATGAAGAAATAATAATACTGTGAAGAAAGAATAGTGCTATGAAGAAATAATAGTAAGGTGTGTTATTGGACTATCCTGGCCAAGCATGCTTAAGTATTTATTAAGCATTTATTATGTGTAAAATCTATTCATTCATTCAACAAATATTTACTGAGTATCTATTCTGTCAGATGAAGTACTGATGCTGGAAATGCAATGGTGAACAAGACAGACCAAGTCCTTGTCCTCAAGAAATTTAGAGGCCAGTGGGTTATAGAGGGGAGACTCTGAGACATCATGGTCCCAGCCCAGGATACGTCCAATCTTCCGTTAAAACATCAAATGAGTCAAGACATCCCTGAGGGCTGAACTTTGTGGCCCACACTGCAAGCAGGGAAGGAGTTCAGGAGAAAGGAAGGGCTGGCTGCAGTGCAAGTCAGAGTGTGGAGCGTGGCTTCTTTGAAGATGTGGGACTCAACGGGCGTAAAAGGATGGAAAGGATGGGCGTGTGAGAGAAGGGGGACCTTCCATCTAAAGGGATATGAGGAAAGGCACATGGTAGAATGGAAACAGCAGCAACAGCACTGGCTTATTCTGAATAAAGGTTCATTCAACACCTATTCAGCAGAGCACATGTTCTGTCCCTACAGGGGCCCCAGACTCCTACGTTCCAGGAATTTCCATCTGGCAAGGATAAGGAAGGCCCAAGATGATCCATCGCACCCCAGAGTGGGATGTTCCATTAAAGAATTGGAGAAAACACTGAGGGACATGAGAGGAGTGTATATGCCTTTTGTGTATAACAGTAGCTGTAGAAACTTGTGTGTACACCTCCATATCTATACGCATATATACAAAGAACATTTATACTCTCAGAGTGCCTTCACATTTATCCACATAAGTACCTTGTGAAGTATGCATGACAGGAGTGATGGTTACTTCTATTTCCCGTGTGCATAAATGCAGTGCTTTCTCAATGAGGACCCAGTCAGGAAACCTGGAACCACAGCCATGCCCTGCTCTGCACTGTCCTGCTCCACCATCAGTCCAGAGCTGCTGGGGAAATGTGCCAGTACACGGGCAATGGCAATGGGGAGAAGTGGGGGGACTCGGGACATAGAAGGTTGAACTGGCAGGACCTGTTGTTGGCTTGACTATGGGGGTAAGGGAAAGAGAGGAATGAAGGCTAACAATAAGATTTACAGAGGACAAAGGAAATACAGATCAAGGGAGAGGGGAAATAAGATATAGTGCTCCTTTAGCTACTGAGAGGCTGTTTGATTCTAAGCAAGCATTTCTTTCTCTAGCCCTCAGGTTTCTCATCTGTAAACTGAAACTATTTAGACCCAATAACTAAAGTCCTTTATGTATGTATATACATATGGTATATACATATGAATATATGTATGGTATATAAATATTTCATATATACCAACATTTATAAAAATGAGGCAATGAACATTCACGTGACCACCCCTCAATGTAACACAGAGCACACCCTTTGCAAAAAAAAAAAAAAAAAAGACCCTTTGCACACCCTTTCCCATTGTACCCCCTAACCTTACCCCCACTCTAGATGGAACCGTATTGCCATGCTACTGAATTTGGCATTTGTCTTTAAGCCTTTTAAGGTTTAATAATAAGTCTGTTATTTTCCTGCATCTTACAATTTGACGATGCTCACTCTTTTTTTGTACAGTTGATTTGTGGTTGACAGAAAGCTTCCCATATAGACCATCTCATCTGTTTTTCACTGAAATCCTATGAGAGGGGCTGACCATAGAGGATTAACTCCGGTTTTTCAGGTGAGCAAAGTGAGGTTCAGAGAGGGGTATGCCATAGCACTTATCATCTTGACTGCATTTTCATCCCATTTCATGCCTTGCTTTCTACTGCTAGTTATCTTTTCATGCACATGTGTCCCCATAACTAGACTATAAGTTCTTGAGAGCAGGGATCTCTTCACTGAAGCTGTGGCCAGTGCGGTGAGGTTATGGAGCTCAGGCTTCAGTCAAAGAAAGAGTGATGAGGGGAAAGCAGCTCACATGATGGAGAGGCTTCACAGATAACACAGGATAAGAGACGTAGAATTGGACCTAAAGAGAGGAACAGGACAAATGAAGGCCAACCGAGTAATCAAGAAAGTGCTTAATAGATCAGAACCCATGACAGAGCATTCCAGGCACAATTTTGCTCTTATAAGCCAAACTTCTGATGTTTAAAAAGCAAAATAAGGAAGTTTTCAGAATAGTTGTAAGAAACCATGGGGGTTATCCAGTTTGCTTGTTGGCATAATCCTGGACTTCCTGCAAATGTAACACATGTCTAGTAAAATGCAATGGGATCATATTACAAACCACCCAATACAGTCAGGAAAAGCATGACCCTCTAAGTATAACATTTCAGAATTAGTAAATTTAGGACTAGGGAATGCCAGGGGAAGGGTAATAAAGATAACCATAACCTTACAAAAATGATCTCCCACAAAACTAGAGGGTACTTCTTTTGTTCATAGGCTTCTTAGAGTCTCAACCCATCAGTAGGGAAATGAGAACTTCTTATATGCCACCAATCAGCTCAGACAGCAGGAGCTTACTTGAAAAAAAGGTCTCCCAGATTTCAGGCAGCTCTTCTGAAGGCTGGACAAATTTTGTCAGATGTCTGGTATTTTTAAGGAAAGTATGTTGGTTTCAATGATCTCAACCTCTTGGTCAGTCGTAACTTGATATACTCCACTTGAACACTCCAATTTATTCCTATCTTAGTACCTATCGGTAAAACTAAGATTTTTTTTTTAAAAAGCTCCTGGATTTCTCAACTCTTTTTCGTAAAAAAAGAAGCATGACTGTGATGACTACTGTGATTTGCAGAATATGTCCATACATGTATCACCCAAACAGACCAATTAATGAAGCTTCACGTGTGTGTGACAAGTCTGGGATCTAGGAGTAAAACATTTGACCGCAATATCCATGGAGTAGACATTCTTTCTAGTGACAGGGACAGGACTAGGAAGAACTATAGGGTTGGGTCTTGGATACTCTGTACTGTTCACGGTGTACACAGATAATACTGATGATCACTAACGTTGAGTGTTGATGCTTTGCATGCACCTTGTCATTTAAGCTTTATAACAAATCATAGAGCACTATTACTCTTATTTTCCCTGTTCTTAAAGATAAGGCAACAGAAGCTCAGACTGGTTAATAACTTGCTCAGAGTCACCGAGAAAGCAAATGGGGGAGTCAGGATTCCAACACAGGTCCGTCTGCCTCTGGAGCCCCAGCTCTTAAGCATTTTGCCATCTCATCTTCCTCAGTGGCTCTCTTGCTGTCCAGTAAGACCTAGGCTCTGAACTGTTTCTCTACTAGCGATGGAAAGGTAGGTTTGCACAGATCCAGCCTGGGGCTGCTGGAGAAGGGGACTATTCATTACCATCTCAGAGCAAAGTAAATCAGCATACGACCTTGGCCTCATTAGCATGAGGCTTAATCTCCTCAGGTTGCCAGTCTTGGCCAATTAACACTTTTATTATAAGCAGCTGTTACGTTTGTGCTTCCCAGGTTACTAAACATGAGTAATAAATTGATAGCAACTACTGGAGAGATGCTGACAATTAGCTTGCCTCAGGTCCAAGGGCAAAACAGTCTTAAGTGTCCTACTGACTCTTTAGCTTCAGGACAAACAAGTCTTTCCGCCACTAGAACTGCCTTAAGCTACATTCCATTTTCCAGGTGAAAACACTTAGGGCCAGTAGGCCTGTGTAGGTGTTATGTAGAGAGAGATGCTTATGGCAGATCAGAGGGTTTCTCTCTATTCCGTGGGCTTGTTTCACTTTTATGGAAGGTCTCAAGTGTGACAAAATAGCTCCAAAGAGTTAATGTTTATCAACCTTTGTCATGAATGTTAGAAATCTTGACATGTCATGATATTATATATATATGTGCGTATATATACATATATATGTATGTGCGTGTGTATATTTTAGCTTACATGTTTAAAAAGAAGTAAGCAGAAAGGAAACACTGTTGCCCAGTAGAAAATATCTGAGGTCCTGTGGTTTCTAACCTTTTGTGGTTTGATATTCAACAACACAATATTAGAAAATCTTTTAGGGGTTTGCTATTCAATAATACAAAACAAGAAAAATGAGACAACGATAAATAAATCCTATCTAGCTGATTTAAATTATAGAGCTCATGCAGCTTGAGCAAACCCTCTTCCTTTAGCCACGGTATGATTCTTCTTGATTGAGAATCGAGTTTCTGAGCCCTTTCTCAGAGAACGAAATTACAAAACACAAGATAGCAGATTTTAAAAAAATTGTCCCCAGGTATCCCTGCTGAATATCAAGTGACTGGGTCAGAAACTCAGTCGGAAACTCTGCTTTAGGAAGAGCAGAACAAATGCCCCTCGCCTAGGAAGCCAAACAGAGCATTGTTTTAGTTCCGTAGGAGATGATGACAATGGGATAGGACATTGTCCCGAGTAATGGTCTCCTGCTGGTGGGGAACCGCAGAGGCAAAACCGAGGTGCTCAGCAAAAACAAACAAGGGGCTGAACTGCTACCTTCTTTTTAAAGTGAAAACTGTTGATCCTGGAACTAAGCCCCTCCCAGCAGCTTCCATTCGGTTAGAAAAGTCTTGCTTTTGGAAGCATTCTCAGCTGGAGTGTCACTGATTGGGGAGGCAGGGTACGGAGGCTAACGAACTGGTTTTACTGTTTCTGAATTGCTGGCTTCAGAGACAGGCTTTGGGGACCATTTTGAATTTCACCAGCTGCTGGACAAAACAGGCTTTCCATAAAAACACAATCCCTGCATCCTGCGTGGCTCCCAGATGAGCTCTCCCTGCCCCCGCACCCCACCCTCACCCCTCACATTTTAGGACTGCAGATCACGCTGATGTACTTTGTATTAGCGAAGTCCTGCATGTGAGAAAACCTTTATTTTATTAAGTATTAATCAGAGATGCCTGAAGACAAAAACCAATAAGCCATTTCTTTGACACAGAAAGTCAGTACCTTCCCTTTTTTCTCTTTTTTCCTTGTAAAATAATATTAAATGTAGAGTCTCTAATGTGCATCTCAAAACATAATTTAAACCAGATAAAAATGGAAATGATTGAAAATTTGAAATTTTGGGAAATAACAAGGATCCTTTCATATTCGAAACAAAACATAAATGAAAATTCAGGGCCAAAGTCGTCCATCAGCCAGCTGAAGCTTTTGTAGCAAACACAGCTCAAACTCTACCACACAGATGGAAAATAGTTCGTCCGAATGCAAGCTGGCACTATTCTTTCAATCCACAAACTTCTACAATCTCCATTAAAGCTGCATGGCATTCAAAAGTTGAGGTCCAATTCATCTTTGCTGTTAATGAGACATTTTACAAGCGTATTTTTTTTTCTTGGGAAAAATTTTTGAATTGGGTAAAACAAATGGGAAGTGGATATTTAAAAAACAAAACAAAACAAAACAAAAAACCCCCCCACAAAACTCCTGCCTGGTCTGGTGATTGACTTGCTTAGAATTCTCTGGGCAAGCATTTCATTTCCTGATAACTGCCATTTTCCCTCCCATCCCAAATTCCCTCTCATTGGGGCAAACACAGGTCATGGAAATACGAATTTGTTCTGCTGGAATTCCCTTCAAGTGTTTCAACAAGAGAATTATTTCATATCAGCTGTCCGGGTGTCCTTCCAACTTTTTCTTTTCCTCTAAGAACAGGTTTTTCTACAAAGAAGGATGCCAGAGAGATTGTCAGTTATAGGAATGAGGCATTTGGGGTTAGACACACAACTTTTTGATGTTTTGTATGGCCACTATTTGTGTTTTATAATGTCGCTAGCAGGAAAGGATCCTGACGTGAATACCCAATGGAGAGTGGCAATTTATATTTGTCTTACAGTAATTAATCCGATATTTCTAATTTAAAGACGTTCTTAAAAAAACTCAGTGAGAGGATGTTTTTGTCCTCAGTTACTTGTATATGATCATCTCATTTTTCTCCTTCACCTTCCTGGGTTGACTTCCTTGTTTAAATGATATTCCAGTGGGTGAGGAAAGGCATCAGTTAATTTTGAAGGTGTTTTGAAAATTTGTTCGGTAGTGTAAATCACCGTCATAGAAACCTCAAGTGAGAGAAGAATAAATGGGGAGAATGATAAGCAAGGAGAGCTAGTTTGAAGTACAGGAATAAAGTTAAGAGGGAAAAAGTAAAAATTATGTAGGGACAGAAAAACTCTTTAATTTGAAGATCTAGTTGTTAAAGAATAAAATTAGAGTATAAGAATTTGATTAGGCAGACTCAGTTCAAATTATTACTAACAATATGGGGAGAAACCAAAGGAAACAGTTTTCTGGTAAATCCCAGGTACTCAGAACTGGCTAAATAAAACAGCTCTGGAAAAGGAATGAAAAATATTAATAGATAGACACATAGACACTGTAGACAAGTCCGATCTCACTGCCTCCTCTTCCTCAGTATCTGAGTGCATCCTGCAAAACAAGGGACTATTTTAATTTTGTCTTCATCCTCCATGACTCTGGCTAGTTTTTGCATCTGCCTCATCTTGTCAGCATGTCCAGAATATTTGCTGGGTTTTAAGCTGATCCCACGTCCAAATCGTGTCCACCCTGATAGGCGTGAGATGCAAAAACCTGCATTCATTTCTTCTGGACTTGCCATAAAGCAGAGTTCTTCAGGAATGCAAATTTTCCCTCCTGAGAACCCTGCTTCAAGAAGAGGAAGGTCCAGGCACCCAGGAAAATGCTCAATTCAAAGAATCTGGCAGGAAATTGATGGTTGTGAAAGTTGTGCTCCAACTTCTGCTTTTTAAGGGTCCCAGAAACATTATATTTAATGTGAAATTTCTCTAAGAAAATGTTCATGGGAATTATTTTAAAGTTTTAGGAAAGTCTATTTGATAAAGGTGGAACGTTTTCAACTTCAGAGACTTTTTTTTAAGGAAACAAATTTCAATCACTTTTAATATACACTTTAAAAACAATTTATGATAACTGTAGCCCTCCGATGACTAAGGCTACACTGAAGTTTCCAAGTTGAAACATCAATCCTTGTATTCAGGGAAAGTCCTCTCAGCAATTTTGAAAAATACTAAAAATAGGGAAGCAATTGCAAAATCACTTTCACCTGTGCAATATCCTTTTTCATGACTGTTTCCAAATTACATAGCTAGGGTCACGAATTTTCACAAACACAGTTTCATTTGTGATAGTTATGTGGCTGAAATTCCAGGCTGCTATTTCATTCTACTGAAAGGTATAGGGCTATCTTTGCCCTCTCTTCCTCCTGCTGCTTAAACCAGCCAAGAAAACGTCAAGAAATTAAGAGGAATGGAAAACAGGAGGTAGAGATCATATTCAGAGGACTGAAATCCACCACATGAGAGAAATTATGTTGATAATAGTCGGGGTTACCTCCCTGCTCCAAGTCCTCCATCTGTGCAATGGGCTAACGTCCCTGGGCTGGGGAGGAAGCCGATCCAAATCCTCCCGGTGTCAATTTGCCTTCTAGAAGCAACAGGATACGCACACAGGATCTGGGCAGTGCTTACATTTGTAGTTTTTTTGGCTTTATGAGGGTTATTTGGGACTCTCTCTGCGACAAGCTGCAGAAGAGTGGGGGGCGGGGGACAAGGTGGGGAGGAAAGGAGTTGGCGAAGAAGAGGAGAGATAAGCAGGGGGGTGGAAACCCCGGGAGGGAAGGGAAATGCCGAAGGCGCAGAACGCAGCCAGAGGAGGGACGGGGAAGAGGTACGGCGGGAACCGGACTGCGTCCCGAGCGAGAGGGCCCAGGCTGGGCTCTGTTCGAGCGCGCCGCTAAGCCCGGGGCCGAGCCCTCGGCAGCCGAGCTGCGTCCCTTGGCTCGGCCTCCGCCCACGGCCCCACCCCACCCCACCCCACCCCCCATCCCAGGTGGCCGCCTCGGGGAGGTAGGAGCCGCGGGGATGCTGAGTTCTGCCTGCCTTCGGCCAGGGATCTGCACCAGCCGAGACTGAGCCGCGGCGGGGACAGCCCGCGGCCGGGTGGCTCGCCAGGCTGGGTGGGGTGGGCCCGTTTTACTGGAGGTGGTGTTTGCAGGAGGGGAGGAGACAGGGGCCACTCGGGGCCTCCCTGAGCACCGCGGGCCGGGCTGGACCGGGCTGGGCCGGGCTGGGCCGGGCTGGGGGCCGGGAGTGAAGATGCGAGTCGAGCTCCAGGTTCTGTTTCTTGCGGGCGGCCGCCGGGCGCGAACTGCAGCCGCGCGAGCCCGCTGCGCCCTCGGTCTCGGCAGTCCTTCCCCGGCGCTGGGGAGGCACCCCCTACCCCAGGTCCTGAGTCGCGACGATCTTTGGGGGGCCCGGGAGCCGAGCGGAGAGGGAGGCGGTCTTCGCGCCTCGACTTCCCCCGCGCGCCGACGGCTCGGCGCGCGGGGGCCCCTCCCAGGGCGGGGGTTCCCGCCTGCCCCGCGACCTCACCTCGGCGTCGGGCCCGGCCTTGGGCCGCAAGGGTAGCTGCGGGCGTGGGCTCCGCAGCGGCCGCATCCCTAGCCAGCCCAGAGGCGCCTTCTCGCCCTCTCCTCCCCGGGTCGGGGACCTAAACTCCCGGAACCCCGTGCGGGGCAGAGAAGACAAAACAGTCCAAGCTGTCCGCCCACGGCGCCAGAGGAGCTTCTCGGGGGCGCTCCAGATTCGGGGGTGTCGCCTCCCCCAGTGACTTGCGGGAGTGGATGCCAGGCTGGGCCTCTTGACAGTTTCATCGCTACTTCTAATCTCTCCTTCGCTTTGCACTGGGGGAGCTGCCCCCTCCTCTTGGAGAAAGAGGCCGCGCCTGCACCCAAAGGGAATCCTCGGGTGACCCGGGGAATGGGGCTGTCCGCCCTTGGTGCGCGACCTGGGGCCAGGAGTTAGAGGTTTCTGTTGCGTCAGAGAAATACAACGGCGTCAAGGAGAATGAACGTATAGTAGGACTGGGCCTAAACTTAATTTTTAAAAAAGTCTTAAATAGTCCAGTTTGCCTTTTTGCTTCTACTGAAAATATTACTATTTCTCAGTGGTAGAGAGGGGATAGAGGTGATGGATGGGTCACCCTATGCTGGCGTCTAGTTTGCCTTCATTTCCTTCGTTTCTCCCGCAGTCGTCCCAGCAGTGTCCACATAAAATATTTTCTTCTGTAGAACCCTTGCAATAAAATCGAATTTTTCTATTTGGATGATTCTCCGTCAAAGACAGTAGGCAGTGGCACCCGGCTTTGCCAGTGATTATTGGGAAGGACGTTTCCTACAATAAGGTAGAATCAATGCGGTGCCCACAAGGCATTGATTTCCACCCCTGTGTCGTCAGCTTGTTGTTCACTTTCTACTAAGATTATGGCAATAATAACAAGCAGGACACAAACAGCTCTTGAAAAGTCGCTTGTAACTACTTCTTCTTGGAGGTGAGACACACGGCACACCACGCTGTGGACCTATGTTTTATTTTTGCCAGAGGAGCAGCAGAATTGCCTGGAGTTTTTTTAAAAAAATGATCTATTTACAGACTTGCTAATGCCTCTGCAGAAATCCTGTTTATCAGCCCAATAGTTGTGACAGGGTTAGAAAACCATTTTAAACTGTTAATCGGCCACAAAAAGGGTCCCAGATTGACGCCTTTCACCTACCTTTGAAAGGCTATAAAAGCGATGCTGTACATTGGGATGAAATTAGACAGCGACAAAATCATTACCTTGACTTCCCACAATAAAGACAACCGTAAAGAGGGGCTATTGATGGTTTCAAATTACATAACGGTGGTTTTAAAGTTCTTCCTCTGGGCTCACAGAAAGCAGTTTTAAAGTGTGAATTCTTCAAAGAACAAACAGCCACTGTCATTCAAACGTTGACATGCAGCTGCCTTTTAATTTTATTTATTGCAAAACGGCTATTGAGGGAAAAAAGAGAAACACGAAAACAAAAATCCCAGCAAGAGCAGGCCGAGCGCAAAGAGAATCATGTTCGGGTTATATTTCACCAAGCTCCCTGGGCGCACACTTGGCCCGGAAGCTCGGAGGGCGCGACCTTGTCCTCCGCGACGGGACATGGAGTGGAATTCGTAGCCTCACGTGTGGGAAGAGCTCCGCGAGTGTCACCGGGTACGGTCTGCCCACTGCTTCTGCAGATTTTAAATCTGGACACAGCCTCCTCTAGGCTAGAAGGGAAGGCTTTTCCCACACAGCATCGATGCCGGGGGTGGGGTGGGCCTGGGGCTGGGTCCTGGCGCTAAAGGTCAGCCCTCCCACCCCCGTCCCTCTGGATTGGCTCCAACCTGGCCGGGGGTGGGCCTCCACCTTACATCTGACCTGTCCTCGGATCGATTTCTACGTAAATCCGGAAGGCGATCGAAAGATAGCGACCCTTTCCTTTGCCAAAGGGGCATCTGCATTTTTGCGGGCTGTCCCCTCAAACCCCATCCTCCTTGTAACTCCACCCTTGCGCGCAAGGCCTGCAAAAACCCTATGGGACACCCCGCCGCCCCAGCTCACGCTTCTTAAGGCCAAGTCAGTGGTCGAAAACCAACCAGGTGGCAGCTGTCTTTACCGAGCAAAGACCGCACCGAGCGCGGCGTGCGGTGGGAGAGGAGCGCACCCCCTTTAGCATGTTGGGGCGAGAGGGCTATTGGGCTCAGGAGCGCTCAAGGAGCAACTTTGCAGCGTATTTGAGAGACCAGAGGGGAGTCGGGGAACCGGCGGCAAGCTGCGGTTCGGCCACATTCGTTACGCAGCACTGCCCCCTGGTATCCTGCGCCGAAACTGCCCCGCTAGACGGCTTCGGATCTCCTTCCTCAGCGGCCCGGACCAACATTTTCTCCTTTCTTGGCCACAAGCCCTGCCACAGAAGCTGGCCCGGAGGCCTCAGGAAAGCCCTCGTGCCGAGCTCCAAAGCCTTCCTCCCCGCCCCACCCCAGGCACTCACCTCCCCAAAGAGGACTGAGGGCGAGGGCTGCCGGACCAGACCCCCAGTGCGGCCCACGCCCCTTCTTGACTCTGGCACCCAAGTCACGGCTGATGTCTACTCAAGAGGCGGCTGGAGATGTGGGATCTGCTAGGAGGCCTCGACTACAGGCCTGGGAGAGCAGGGAAGGCTTGTGTACACAGAGACTCATTTGGGGTTGGGAATGTTCATTCTTTAATGAACACCAGCTCCCTGGGCATCTTTTTTTTGGCATCTGGGCTTTGCAGAGAAGAAAGAAAGGGGGAGGCAGAGTTGGGTTCTTCCTTGCACCCCGAAGTGGGAGAGATGGGCAAGGTATCAGGTGACCCACTCCAAACACCAGGGTGAGACTCGGGAGGGCCCAGAGTCCTGCCCAGTTTGTCCCTTCCTGCCAGCCCCGGCTGGCCCTGGCTTCCTGCAGGCGCCGGGAGGAAGACTGCCCTCTTCTCCAACCCATGCTGGACAACTGGTGCCCGGCGTGGGTATCGGGCCCAAGCCCCAAGACACCCACCACCAACTGGAGGATTGGTCCCAGGCTTGGGGGCTAGGCTTGATGGAGAGGTAGGTGTTTAGATCGCTGGACATAGGGAAGGAGCTCAGGCTCTGGAACCAGATCTGGTGGGGGGTACCAGCTTGGTTGCTCACTGACTGTGTGACCTTGAGACCTTCGGCTTCTCTGTACATCATTTTCCTTGTTAGTCTTTCAGGATGTTGTGAGAATTAATTGAGATAATTTCCTTAAAGTGCCGGCACGTGCTCAAAGTCACCGTTGTTGATTACAGGTGTTCCCTGCAGGAAAGCGCCCCAGAAAGCATCCCATATGGGGGCCTCCTGCAGCACCACACTGGTGCTAACTCCAGTTTTCAGGAGGGGAGGATACAGAGCAGTGACAGCCCTGAAGGCTGTGCACTGGCGTCTGGACGCTTCTCGGGTTGCTAACACCAGGGCCCAGACTTTGCTCACTTCTCTCAGCTCTGGGAAGCTAGTCATCCTCGCTTATGAGGGCATCTAGCGATGAAAACACTGGCCTAACACCTGTCGCACACCCAGCCTTAACCTGCACCAGACACAGGGCTAAGAGCTGTGCATTCACTATCCCATCTCATCTTCACAATGCCGGGACAGAAGTAGTTAAGTTTTTAAATCTCCTTTTTACAGAGCAGGAAACAGAGCTCAGAGAGATTGGGTAATTTGCTCGAGGTCACACAGCTGGTAAGTGGTACAGCAGGGATTTGGACCAAGCGTTTTTTTCAGAGGCCAAAAGCCCCCTCAGGTGTGACATTAGAGAGCACAAGCTTTCGCTCTTTGGTTTCCACTCACTCTACATTCTTTAAACTGCAATTTCCTCTTCCCTCCGTTGGCACCTGCGGACGCTGAGGCACGATCCCGGGAATCTCAGGCCCTGGCGCGCATTTTCGCTCAGTTAATTAGTTGCCGGGGGTCCTGAGACGCTTTAGTCGAGTCCTCTTCGGACTCTAGTCCCCTAGGCGATTTCAGATCAGACTGACCCACCCGAGCACCGGGACAAAGGTGCGGGGAAGAAACCCCTCCCTGGAGGCTCAGCTCAGCTCAGCGGTCCAGAGAAACCATTTAAGAACGTAGGTGAGGCTACTCCTTTTGAGTCTCGGGAGGCCGGGAGGAGCACGGAGCCGGGAAACTTCGGGACTCCTCCGGGTGCCAAGCCGCGCAGGAGCTCCCTCTCTCCCTCACCCGATATGAAGCTCTCTAGGACAGGGACGGGGCAGGTGCTCTACTGAGTGTAACTGTGGGTTCGCGGCAGTCAGCTACCGAGACCCCATTGAGAATGGACTTGGACTTGGGGTTCCCGGGCCAGCTGCTCCCTAGAACTGTCCCTGAGCGCCCCCCCGCCCCCCAGTCAGCAAATCTCTAGTGAGCGCCTACTGGGTGCCAGGCCCTGCACCCCAGGGCCCTCACTCTCTGTCCTGACCCCTGCCCTCCAGTGGGGTCGAGTTGAGGGCGCCCCCAGCGCTGGTCCGAGTGAGCTTTCCGGGGGGGCCCGCGCTTTCCAGGCTTGGCTGGGTCGCACCCCGCCCACCGTTCACCCAACTGCGGCCACCCCGCCTAGCCCCGCCGTCGGGCCACGCTGAGCCAGGCGCCCCCTGGCGGCAGGAAGCCGCGCACTCGTCGCCCTTTGGCGGCTCCGGGCTGAGCCTGCCTGCCGCCCCCGCCCTCCCGGGAGCCCTTGCTTGCCTCGCTCCCCCTCCCACTTCCCACGGAGGGGGCCAGCCTTGTCCCCAGAGACCGTCCGAGAGTCACTCAAGGCTTGACTGGCCCGGGCGCGCTGCTGCACCAAGACCCCCACGTTCTCCAGCCGCAGGCCCGGTTCTCCCTGGTTAGAAACCAGCGACGCCAGGTAACGCCGCCCCGCACTGTCCGGCTGCAATTGGACGCCAGGCCGCTCGGAGGCAAGCGCTGTGGTTGAGAAAAGACAAAACCCACCCGCCCAAGTTCAGGGGGTGAAGGAAAACTGTATTCAATCTGGGTTTTTGGAAAGAAAGTGTCCCCACTCAACCACCGCCAACACACCCTCGTGTCCACCGCCCCTTGCCCGTATCTTGTGAACCGGAAGGGCAAATACGCGGCAGTCTTCTCGGCGGTCACACGTGTGTCCCCGATGCCATCTGCCCACGTCTCTGTGCGAAGCAGCTTCTCTCCCTCGAAAATCCCCCCGGGAAGACGCGATATAGAGAGATGGCTCATCCAAACCAGAACCTGGAAGAAAACGCCCTGAGAGCTGTTCAGAAACCCAGCAAGCTTCATTTTAACCGAAATTCCTGGTTAAAGCTTCTTGGGTTTCATGTGGGTTTCAGGTCTGGGGTCAGAACGACCTGGATTTGAATTTTGATTTTGTCACTGAATAGCTGAATGACTTGGGCAAATTACCTTCTCTCTAAGCACCAGGTTTCTCTCCTATTACAATAGCGTTACCTCACTGGTTGTCGTAAAGATGAAAAAATCATGGGTGTAAAGAGCTTAGGATAGGCCAGGGAACTGCGTCTTGATTATTTCTTCTAAAGCCGAGTTCAATGAGACTTTAGCTAATGAAGTTTTGAAAACTGGATTTGATTTGGACGCAAGGATGAGACTGGAGGCAGAGATATTATTGTGAGGTCAGTTTTTAATCCTGGGAGGAATTTTAATCCTGAGCTCACCAAGGAGCGTTAGGTGGGGTGGAAGCCTGCATCAGTGAGAATAAGTAAGCCTGGGAGTTAGGACCCCAGCATTCTCCAAGGACCCTCCCAAGCCTAAGAGTTTTCTTGTAACTGCCTTGGGGCAAGGTTGGTCTCTCTGCTCTGTACTCTTGAACCCAACAGGGGGCCAGGCACTCAGGGCCGGGGCTGCCTGCTGAATGAGTGGTTGATTTGATTCATCGCAAGTGGGGCCTTACACAGGTTATCTTTCCCTTTGCTTCCTTAACTCCTACTTTCTCTGGATGGGTCAAATTCCCCTGTCATATGCTCCGAGAGGACGATACACCTTCTCTTCATGAGGGCTTATCACTGTTAAAACTTCACATGTATTCGTGTGATCATCAGATTGTCTTTTTTTGCTGTAAGCTCCACGGCTGTTTTCTTGTCCCTGTATTCTCAACAGTTAATACAATGGATAACGGTTGAATGGCAAGGAAATGGCTTTTTTTGTAGCTAGACTCAGAAAGTAGTTTAACCCTACCCCTCACCCTAATTAGCCGTCATAGTAGGTAATTCACAGTATACTCTTTCAATATGTTGTAAAGAAATTAGCCTCCAAATGCACTACCAGGCAAGCTATTCTAGGGGTGACAGAATAGAAAGGCACGCAGACCAAGTTAAATGCTTGAATCTCACAGATAATTGGATAAATTTAAAACACACACAGGAAGAAGGAAGAGGAAAGAGATGGGGTATGTTAGCACCAATACAGTAAGGTGTAAGCAGGTGGAAGGACCACTCTCAGAATCATGGGTTATGTAATATGCAATGTTCATGTCCCCTTCTCCCTCCCCTCCCCCGCTCTCCATATTAACCTTCCCCCTTAATGATGTGGTGGACTAGAGTTGGGGGTGAGTAATGGTATAACAGACACAAGGTGCCCGAGGCAATGACACACACTTTCGCCATTAGAGAGCCATGGTCAAGTTCACCTGGCCACAGCGGGAGCTCTACTATTAGCTTGCTGAACATCTACGGGTTTAGCTGTGCTTCACGGGCAGAACACAATTGGGACCATAATGGTGTCACCAGTGGGCGGCTGGTGTAGAGGATAACAGCTGCCAGTCCTGAGGTGGCATGATCGTACCTTATAACTTGGTCTTTTTGTCTCTATTTGTACTTAGCACTCTGGTTTGTTAGGCAGTCTTCCATTTACTGGAAAGATACAATCAAATAATCCACACAGTCATATGAAATGTGATAAACGCCAGGAAGCTGGGGGTGGGGGTGGGGGAAATCTGCTGTCCCAAGAACGGGAGATGAGCAGTCAGGGAGAGCTTCCCAGAGGAGGTGGCATTTGAGCTGAGATCTGAAAGGAGAGATCCATAGTCCTGAGGTTTCAGAAATTCCTAATAAATAAACATCAAGGTCTATTGCTTTCCCCCATCCAGTTCTCAGTCATATTTAGCCTGCTTTCTATCTGACTTTCCAAAGGAACACTAACCTGTTCTAGCCCCCCCAAATGCGCAAATGTTATGTTTTACACAACAATAAGAACGAAACACACCTATTGGCAAAAGACACTGCAGAACAGTGTTTAGGCTTATAAATGGTTCTAACTGGGATCAACAGCCTATAATTAGACTTTAACAATCCAAGAGAGGAGTAATGTGCGCCCTGCAGGACAGATTGGCGTCTTTTTCTTTAGTTCTGCAGGTTTGGTGGGTAGATTAGCCCCCGACTTGCCTCCTACAATAACTGTCCCACCGAGGTAAACAGGTCACAAACAAGAACAATGAGATCACCAATAATATAACACTAATACTATAAACAAAAGAAATGCCACCTTTGGCTCTGGTGGAATGAAAAACACAATGTGGACCAACTAACAGGTCTATTTAAAAAACAAATTACTCACGGCCAAGCTTCTTAGCTCTCCAAACACAATTTTCTGGGAACCTTGGTACGAGGAGAAGTTTTTCCTGAAAGGGATCCGCCTCTGCTGCTCTTTGGACGGTGCTTGCTTACAGATCTGAGGCCTTGGACAAAGAAGAAAATGCCCCACACAGACCCACCTCGATGCTTATTCTCATTTATTCCTCTTTATTTTCTCCCAAATCGAGACATTTCGAGGGTCACAGGTTACTGTAAATGGAGAGTCTGAAAGCACATCCCCATCAATGACATTTTCCAGAAACCTCAGGCTTTTCCCAAATGCCTAAGCCCTCTGATCACAGACCACACTTCCTTGATAAGAACTTTTTTCTATATTTTGTTAAAGAATGTATAAATGGGTAACAGAATATTATAGTGGCTTTTTTAGAAATTACTTGGTCTATCCCCTTCATTTTGTAAATGAGGAAACAGACTCCAGGTGCAGACTAGAAGACATGAAAGGCCTTGCTATGAAGAAAGTGCAACATATCCTTATACAAATAAATGAGACAGACTTGGGTATCAAGCAAGATGCCTGGCTGGTTTCGTCTGGATATTGCAATTTGCCCTCATTCCAAGAATCAATTCATCGGACCAAGGGATGAGTAACCAGAGTCCTCAATTAGCTTCCTTGTGACTTGACAAGAGGGACAGAGACAAGGACCAAGCCCATGTGTTTATAATGGGATGGCTGGTTTTTGTAGTAGAAGAGATGTTACATTGGATAGGACCTTTGAGCCAACTCAAAACTGACCCAAGAAATGAAAGGCCTTTATTGGATCACATAACAAAAAAGTCCAGGGAAATACTCATTTCAGGCATACCTATATCTGGAGACCAATGGTATCATCAGCTAGTCACTCTCTGTTTCTTGGGTTCCTCATGGTGACTAGATTGCTGCCAGATACTCCAAGCCTGCATGCTTGCAGGTTTCTCAAGTGCTGCGAAAGAGAGTGCCTATCTCTTAACGATCACAGCAGGAGTCTCAATGCTTCTGACTGGGCCATGTGCTCCAAATCACTGTGGCCAAGAGAAAGCAAGGCTCCAAATGTTCAAGTCTTAGTTGCATGTCCATTCCTGACACAGGTGAAACATCATACTAAATATGAGGGAGAGTGGTCACTCTTAGGAAAACTGAGGTATTGGGAGAAAGCAGATAGGGTGATGGACAGCAAAACCAAAGACATCCACCATAGATGCAAAATTGGATACAGGATATTACTTAGAGCATCAGCCTTCTAGTGGCAGCACCAGGTCATGTGGGTTCTGGAATCCAGATGGTTATCCAGAGATTCCCCCAAGCTCAGGCACAGCTACTTGATCAAAATGAAGTGCCTCAGATTAGCACTGTCTCCTCCCTGAGGTAGGCTTGTAAAATCAATAGTTTGATTTCAGGACTATTAATTCTGCAGATTTGTAATATGGTTCCTGATTCACCAGACTTTTGGATGCTGGCAAGCCTCAGTTTCCTCATCTGTCTAATGGGGATAATATGATGAAAGTGAAAGCTTTTTGCAAACCATAAAATACCATTCAGAGGGCATGAGGGTGGTGGGGAAGTCAGGGTCCATGGCCACAAAGCCAATGGCATATATGTTCTAGGCCATTTCAGATGAGGTGCAAATGCTGTGTGGCTGAAAACAGTTAAGGGATCTACCCATCTCTGAACCAAAACCCTGTGCACACTGTCTCAAAGAGAGTCTGAGTTTTTAACCATGCACTAGAAGAAAGGGAATGCAAATGCACTCTCCGGTCACAGAGCTCCAGAAGGCGAGAGCGTGAGTCATGAATGTCACCTGAGACCTGGGGGAAGGAGATGAGACCCAGGAGAGCAGCAGCCCCCGGTGATCCTGTCACCTGACTTGGCAAGCACTCAGAAGGTGCCACTCAGGGAACATGTGCTGGTGCAGGCCAGGGGGCGGCTGAGAGCTGAACCCAGAGTGGTGGTTGCAGTCACCTATCAGCCTTCCAAGAGAAGCCTGGGGGATATCTGTCTTCGTAAGCCTTTCCAGATGTCTCCAGGAGCTGCTGCCGTTTCTGAGCGATCATGCACTCCTCTGATGTCCCCTGAGTGCAGGAACAGTGCATGCGACTGTATTGACAGATCCACTTCCCTGTTGGCCTACTGGCCTCCTTTAAGTCGGGAGCCCACAACAGCAATCTGTGCTGAACCCCCAAACCTGAAAGTCAGGGCCAATTCCCCTGCCCACTCCCCCGCCCTGCTAGGTTGCCCCCTAGGTTCTGCATGAAAACCAAAGGCCCCTGGACCCAAGGCAGCATCCTTCTTCACAGTTCTGTCTCCAAACACATTAAAAAAAGGGTGGGCTTCCCTGGTGGCGCAGTGGTTGAGGGCCTGCCTGCCGATGCAGGAGACGCGGGTTCGTGCCCAGGTCCGGGAGGATCCCACATGCCACGGAGCGGCTGGGCCTGTGAGCCATGGCCGCTGAGCCTGCGCGTCTGGAGCCTGTGCTCCTCAATGGGAGAGGCCACGGCGGTGAGAGGCCTGCGTACCGCAAAAAAAAAAAAAAAAAAAAAAAAGGAAATTTCTGCAGGAGCAAAATTATCTTGAGAAGAAGGAAAAAGCAGTTGTGATGTCCTCACATGGTAATAAGGATGAAAACCTCGTGAACTCCAACTGTTCTAAGCAACAAGTGATCTAAGGTGGGGTTTGTCATGCTCTTGGATGCAGCTGCTGCCTCTCCTCCCTGGGAATCTCTTCACTTCATCCTGGCAGCAGAACACCACACTGCTGCATCCCCGCCCCGACTGAGATAAGGATCTGCGGTGAAAAGGAGGCACGGGGAATCTAGCAGCTGGAAGCAATTTCCACTTTAATTTCCATGCCTGTATAACACAGTCTGTCCCATCAGTGTTGTCATGTGTTCCCGGGTAGCTTGGAAAAGAGGGGCCTGAGGGGGTGGTGCTGGCGCTCCTGTGGATGTTGGAGACAGAATCTGGTCTTGGTTCTGGTTGGGAGGGCAGTTCCGGAGGCTGTGAATCCGGGAGGGGAGAATGCTGGCGTCCCATCCCCTGAAGAGAGCACTATGGGCAGATGATAAAGGCAGGACTTCTGCGGTGGGGATCATTGGAGTCTGAAATATTCATGGGAAACTCAAGGAGGAGGGCAGCCTTTCTGTACCTCTACAGATCCAGCATCATTCTTCCATGTGTGCTTGTCACAAAGTAGGAATGAAGTAAAACTGTTAGGGGGTTTTAACTGGTCTTTGGACTGGCTGAAGGCAGAAAGCAGCATTTCCCCCTCTTCCTTCATAAATGACAAGGAAGCAAAATTCAGGCTCGTTCTTTGAGCTCCCTCTGGTGGCAATTACCAAAAATAATCCAGCTCTGTGGGGTTTGCGGGGAGTTAGTGACACAGTGGCGGCCTGAGTTTTCAGTAAGAAGCTATAGGAGAAAAGATCCTCTACCCTTTTAGTAGTGGGGCAAAGGGTCCACTGTCCCACTCTGCAAGGTGGCCGCCCTTCGGATTCTGAGGAATTGGAATTCCTTCCGATGTCCAGCCCTGCTGATGTGCATGTATTCTGGGGTGAATGGTTCCTGCAGAGGACTTGGAAATCTGCTCTGTGCTGCTTTGGCGCTTGTATTCTTGTTTACCCTTTCCTAGATTGGTCTCAGTTTCTCAACCAGATTGGCAGCTTCTCCAGCGCTGAGATGGCATCTTAATCACCTTTGAAGGATGCCTCCTTCCCTCCAGCATCTAGCAGGGGGCTTTGCTGATTGGAGTGCTTCCTGGAGGAACGCTAGAGCCGGGGCAGGTCACAGGGTGAACTGCCTGTGTGCCTCTGAGGCTGATGCTGGGTGATCGACCACATCAGCTGCTTGCCTGCCCCGTGCCGACTGCGTTCTCATAGGTCTTGACAGATGGTGGAGGCTTTGACAGCTTGTCAGCCCTGCGTGGACGCTCGTCCCCAGTCACTGGTCTCGGACCGCCAGCTCTGACTCTGAGTGCCGGGCTTTTCTGCTAATGCTTTTGCCTTGGGAGATGGGAGCCAGGAGCAGCAAGGTGGGAGTTCGAAGGCAGCCGTGGGGTTGGAAGAGAGACTTGCCCTGCCGCAATCACAGCGAGAAGTGCTTATGTCAGTACGCAGACATGACTTGCTCTGAAAGCTCAGGGAAAGGTCGAGGAAAGCTCGAGAGAGCAGGAGGCTGTGGTACCAAGAGCATCAGACATGAAAACACTAGACCTGGGTTCCAGGCCTTGCTCAGTGGCTGTGGGCTGCTCACTGAACCCAATTTCTATATTTATATAAACTTGATGGACATGTTTTCCAAAGATCGTTTTCCAGATCCAATATTCTTTTCAACATACATACTATATATTTTTAAATAGCTGATGATGTGTTCAGTAGGCTGGGGTTATTTGCTACCACTTTCAATGATGAAAACTGGAATCTGCAACTCAAGAATTCTAATTTGTCTTCTTAACTGGTGGGGCATTGCCTGGACACCACTGCCCCCTTGTGGCAGCGAATCTAATTTTATAGTAGTGTGGTGAGTTCAACAATTTATAAAGCCCTATAAACTTGGATTTATAAAGGGGCTGGAGAATGTCCCCAAAGCTTTACTCATCCCTGGAAGGAATGCATGCTTTTAACTAGATCAGATTCCCCCTTAATGCCTTGGCCTTACTTCAAGATAGTGATTTAGAGGCAATCTTTAAGTGGATTTACAGCCAGATTACCTAAATCCACTCATAAATTGACTCAGATTAAAATTTGCAAGCTTCTGAGACCTGGTACGCTCCTATTTCAGAGTGGATTCATTAAAAAGAGAAGTGACACCGGTGGCACTTGTAGGTATTACACATCCCATTTGTATGAAGACAATTTTTTCTTTTTTCTTTTCATTGAGGTAAGATTTATATAACATAAAATCAACCATTTTTAAAAATTGAAGTATAGTTGATTTACAGTGTTGCGTTAGTTCCTTGTGTATAGCAAAGTGATTCATATATATATATTCTTTTTCACATTCTTTTCATTCTGGTTTATAAAATCAACCATTTTAAAGTAAACAATTCAGTGGCATTTAGTACATTCACAATGTTATGTAACCATTTAGTTCCGACACTTCTATCATCTCAAAAGAACACTCCCTACCTAGGCGGTTAGTCCAATTCCCCATGGAACCTGGAAACCACCGATTTGCTTTCTGTCTCTATGGATTTACCTTATTCTAGTAAATGAAATGGAATCATACAATATTTGTCCTTTTGTGTCTGGCTTCTTTCACCTAGTGTAAGGTTCATACACATTGTAGCATGTAACAGTACTTCATTCCTTTTTATGGCTGAATAATATTCTCTTGTATGTCTACCACTCATTCATTGATGGCCATTTGGGTTGTTTCCACCTTTTGACTATTGTGAATAGTGCTGCTATGAACATTCATATACAGGTATGTGCTTGAGTCCCTGTTTTCAATTCTTTGGGGTATGTATCTAGGAGTGGAATTTCTGGGTCATACAGTAATTGTGTGTTTAACTTTTTGATGAACCAAGTCCTCAGGAAGATGACATGTTCTAGCATCTAACAATTCCTACCAACTCCTTGTTTATTCTCCCAGATCTCTTGCAGGTTTGCCAGCTGACTGGTCTGCCTTTGCTTGGATGGGGGCGGGGAGTTCTGGTTGGCTCCACATGTCCTGTACAAACAGCTCCCAGAGATGTTAAGGTGCATAGCAGAAGCCGAATCCATGCAAACACATTAAAAAGCCATTTCTGGGGACTTCCCTGGTGGTCCACTGGTAAAGAATCTGCCTTCCAATGCAGGGGACGCAGGTTCGATCGCTGGTCGGGGAACAAAGATCCCACATGCCGCAGAGCAACTAAGTCCACGCGCCACAGCTATTGAGCTCGTGTGCCTCAGCGAGAGAGCCCGCGTGCCACAAACTACAGAGCCCACGCGCCCTGGAGCCCGCATGCCACAACTAGAGAGAGAAAACCTGCACGCCATAACTAGAGAGAAGTCCGCGCGCTGTAACTAGAGAGAAACCCGAGCAGACGGTGCGCCATAAGGAAAAGATCCCGCATACCTCAACAAAGATCCCGTGTGCCGCAACTAAGACCCAATGCAGCCAAAACAGAAGCCGTTTCTGGCATCACATCTGCTACTATTTTCGTTGGCCAAAGTCACATGGCCAAGCCCAACTTTAATGGAAAAGGGATATAATAGTTGCCGGCTCTGTTGGGAGGCACTGCAAAGTCACAGGGCAGAGGGTGTGGCTGTATCACAGTATTAGAGGCAAAGAGTAAGGAACAGGAACAATTAT